>NC_054712.1:45508307-45716742 GCF_016097555.1 Gigantopelta aegis | reverse complement strand
ACTGAGCCCCTCCATTGTGCTCCAAACCCCCACACCCGGATATTGTTACCACCTGCCTGCGTACCCAAGTTCCTATCGAAAATCACTCCCAACGCATTTTTATATTAACAAAGCAGTTCGCAGACAAAACAACTAACGATCATTTGTCAAATCGGCGGTAAACATAAATATATAATGATATTGGTACAGATAGTGAAGAAAATGTAAATGGGGCCCAGAGGGAATATATCCACAATAAAAACAGCCTCAAATAAAACCTGTATTCAAGTTCCTTTTGGAAATCTATTAACAAAGCAACTTGCAGACCCGCGATCGTTTGGGCCATTGGTAAATTCAGCCGCAAAAATAATGATATTGCAGGCGCGTGTGCACAGGGGTGTGCTTCAGGGCCTACCCTCCTCCCCCTGACCCGACATTCCCTAAAAACATCACTCACTAGTCTAGACACCCGTACTAAATTTTCTGCACATGTGCCTTTATACGTTGTTTTGCAAACCCCACCCCCCATAAACGTAGCTCGCCAGTCTAGACCCCCCCCCCCCTAACATTATTTCATACGCGCCTGCATTGGCAAAAACAGAAAAAGAAAAAAAGACAAATTAAAAAAAACACCCTAAATAATAATACATGTAAGAATAATACAAATAAAATGAAGTTTTTGTTAGCCGCTTGTGACAGACTTCACGTAGGCAAGCCACATACACATTTATTTGTCGATTTCACTTCTTTTCTCTCAAAACCGCAGTACACACACACACACACACACACACACACACACACACACACACACACACACACACACACACACACACCCAACCTCCTTTTCCTTTATTACTACTAATAGTTTTTCTTTTTCAGCAATCTACAAGGGTTGTCAGTCAGTTAAATTACATCATGTGTTTGGTTTTAAAATTATTATAATCAATATAGAGTGAATGATTTAAGGTGTCAATCGGAATATATCAGTATCATAAGTTTTAGGATAATTTAATTATTCTAATTTTAAAAAAATATGTCAACGATGCGGTATAAAAGTTGTTGGGGGGGGGTATTTTTGGGTTTTTTTATTTTTATTATTATTATTTTTAATTAAATTAAATTTATAACATATCAGCAGTTGACAACAACGGACAGATAAAGAGGTCACAGATTCGCAGCAAAGTGACCGGTGCGAATTTGCAGAATCGCAGCAAGTTGTTACTGGTGTGGAACAAAATAGTCTGATAGCCAATTTGGTTTTAAACATCCGTCCCTCAAACCACCCAGTCCACTCCCCATTTTTTTTTTAACTCGGTGGGACATCAAAAAGTCAAACTGATCAAACTGATCCCCATCATATATAATGAATGCTTCCACAGCTGACGCAAGTTGCACGTGAGTCAGTTTCACAATTTATTTATTTTTAAAAATTGGTGTTTCACTTTTATGACTTGAAGCTGTTAATGACAATGTACATGTAAACATGGTCAATATAATAATAATGAACAGTTCTATGCATTGGATGAAGTGCAAACGTAGTTCTTGTTGAAATAAAAGTTTAAAAAAATTGCCGATCCGCGAATTTTTTAAAACATATTTTTTTCTATGACCGCCGATATTGCCACTTTGGTTGGTTCGCGTACTGTATGTGAAAATAACAAAATATTTGTAGTTTCAGCTTTGACATAGGACCATTAAACTGTAATTTTAGAAATAAGAATGGCATATTTACTGTGGTTCTGTTATTCATTTAACAATTGACCGCAGTTATTTTTTGGTTCATGCAAGTATGAACCGAAAAAAGTATGTGCACATTGTATGAGCCCACGTAGTGGGTCATACAAAAGTGTGCACATGGTTTTTTCGGTTCATACTTGCATGAACCAAAAAATAATTGCAGTCAAATCTTATAATTAAATTTATATGCATACTTTAACAATACATAACTGAATTTATTTTGTTTAGCTTTAAATACACCTGTAGTATTGTTTGTGTAAACTTCATTGATACTTATGTCGCGTAAGAATGCGAACGTTCATTCACTATCATTTGAATCAGGTGATTTTTTTGTAAATGACGTCATTTCCTCTAACTGCTGTGCATTTTTACGGATTGTTTAGTTATATTGAAGGAATTGTCCTATTCGTGTTTAGTTTATATTTTATGAAAGTGAACGAAGAGAACGTGTCTAACATTTATGCTGTTGGTGGAACCGTTTAATTTTCGCCAACAACTGTAGAACATCGCTTACAAGTCAGTTACAGAAGTGAAGTTTCCTACATGATTTCTTGTCTCATGTCATGATTAGCGAAGAGGTTGGGGTTTTTGGGTGTGTGGTTTTTTTTTTTTAAATCAATGTGTATATATCTACATGTCTACTCTGCAATAGCATTTTCCATTAATTTATCCTATACATTTTTTGTAGCTTTCACGTGTGTTTTCTTCAAAATATCTAAATATGATTGCCAGAATAATCCGGCTTGTTGCACAAAAGTAGTGCGAGTCAGTGGGGGGGGGGGGGGGGCACGTGGCTTAAATTTTTTCGGTTCATGAGATATGAACGAAAAAAAGTACGGTAAGCACCCCTGGACCAATCAGATTGCCGTAAAGTGTATAGACGCAAATAAAATTTAATTATATTTGTTTGATTGAAACATATTTTATTGCTTTTTAAAGAACAGACGGATCCGGCACAGGTATAATATCCACCCGGTCCCCTCCATTATTATTTTTAGTTAGGGTTAGGGGTTAGGGTTAGGGTTGGGGTTGGGGTTAGGGGAAGGGGGGACCTGGCGGATATTTTTCCGTCTGTGTAAGAAGGGGGGAAAAAAAGAAAGAAAGAAATGTTTTATTTAACGACACACTCAACACATTATGTTTACAGTTATATGGCGTCAGACATATGGTTAAGGACCACACAGATTTTGAGAGAGGAAACCCGCTGTCACCACTTCATGGTCTACTCTTTTCGATTAGCAGCAAGGGATCTTTTATATGCACCATCCCACAG
The DNA here is from genome assembly GCF_016097555.1 of Gigantopelta aegis. Classification (NCBI taxonomy): domain Eukaryota; kingdom Metazoa; phylum Mollusca; class Gastropoda; order Neomphalida; family Peltospiridae; genus Gigantopelta; species Gigantopelta aegis. The sequence goes on along the minus strand of NC_054712.1, from coordinate 45,713,753 downwards.
ACAGGGTAGTACATACCACAGCCTTTGATATACTAGTCGTGGTGCACTGGTTGGAGTGAGAAATAGTCCAATGGGTCCACCGACGGGGATCGATCCCAGACCGACCGCACATCAGGCGAACACTTTACCACTGGGCTACATCCCACACCGTGTAAAAAGGAAATGTTTTATTTAACGACGCACTCGACACATTTTTATTTACAGTTATATGGCGTCAGACATATGATTAGGGACCACACAGATATTGAGAGCAAACCGGCTGTCACCTCTTCATGGGCTACTCTTTTCGATTAGCAGCAGGGGATCTTTTATATGCACTTTCCCATAGACAGGATAGCACATACCACTGACTTTGATATACTAGTTGTGATGCACTGGCTGGAACAAGAAATAGCCCAATTGGCCCACCGACGGGGATCAACCCCACACTAGCCACACATCGAGCGAGCGCTGTACCACTGGGCTACGTCCCGCCCCGAATGTCTGTGTTAATCAGCACAATCTCAGTGTCCCGTGCAGTGACAATATCTTACAAATTGTGTCTAATTGAGCACTCTGTTTTATACCCGCAAATTTTATCAGTCTGCCTTGAATCGGGTTTAAACATAATCTACTGTATTTTCAGGTCACTATAGTCCATCCCATCATTCTATAAAACTGTTTTTTGTAAATAATTTCAATTTGGTTTGACGTAACAAGGAAATTAACAAATTAAAAATCCCAGCTATTTTTGTGTGCAATTTACAAATCAATTGGCTCAGAAATAAATAACTTGTAGTACATTTCGTAATATGAAAAAAGGTGTTCCCCGTGGGATGGACTTTAAGTGTTGTGTCACATTAGTGAGTGCCAGACTTTCTTTGACTTGCCAATGACCTGTTTGTTATTTTGACATACATGTAATTTAATTTTCGTTTAATTTAACAGAATTTATAGAAATGTTTTAGCCTACAATCTATGTTTTTGTATATTTGCCAATATTTGTTAGTCATCACTGAATCCGGTTTGGACAGACATGTAGTCCTGTACATACAGGACTTCTAGAATTTTTATAAACTCCACTAGCTGTGGGATCAGTGATTTTGAATATTTATTAACCACAAATAAAAATTCACTAGCTACTACTTTACTTTAAGTTAATATAATTTTACTAATAGTAATAATGTCGACCTAAAGAGGGAGATAGAGCTTAAAAACACTAAGATTGGGGTATAGGGTGGGGGCAGGATATTCACATTTACAAAATGTACTTAAATGCAGCCTTTGACACTTCTTTTTTTTCACTAGCCGTCGGGTAATGCAGGCATTGAAATAAGCATTGTGTCTGGTAACCCATTTACAGGTTACCACAAAATATAACCTGGTAACCTATAGGTTTCCACAACTATATGAAAGTTAGAATTGAATTCCTGTTACTACTACGCGATCATTCTGAAATTGTAACGGTGCGCGTGAACATCGGTATGAAAAACGAAATCCGGAAGTAAATTTATCTAGTGGGCGCTGTTTAAACACGGATTGCCAAAATTTGCAATTCCACATGTGCGCATGAACATTGGTGCAATTTTGTACGAGAAAACAAAACGCGGACATAAATTCATCTAGTGGACACTGCTTAAACGCGGAGTGACTTGCACGCAAACATCGATGCAATTACTGACGATATAATGAAACGCAGAAGTCCTGAATGCATTGCCTGGTTTACGTTCGGAAACGAAACTACCGTTACGTTGAAATTTTTGTCGAGAACGAAACACCGTTCTCGACTTCTCTAACATGTGGTAACCTCCCGGTAACCTGAACGACCGTTCTCGACTTATTTCGATGCCTGTAATGGTAGTTATTTACTAGCCCAACATTGAATATCACTAGTCATGGGAGTGGGGCTACCATAAGCCCTGCTACATAGTTTTTTACATTCAAGCTGAGTTTTACTTATTTTCTGTTTTACATTCACAGCTATATCCCAGAACCTTTTTGTTTTGTTGTTTAACATAATATTCATAAATTACATACATAGTATTTTTTGTGTTGTATTGCTGATTATAATCTTATGTGGTTTTGTTACTGTTCAATACAGTTGTTAACCAAAACCTCACCTTAAAAAACATTGAGGTGAATGATTAGTTTCTCCACTAAATCAGATTTTAGGGAGCCATTTAAGATATTACCATATTGATGCCATATGAATAGGGCCTCCACGAGTCAAAAATATTGGACTCGAGTACTTGAGGTTCAAACCCGATCTGGACCCGAGTACCCGCTATTTACTAGATGATAATGAAATTAAGGAATAAGTAAAATAGCATTGTACATCTTAATTCCAGCACTGAACATGGATGTCAAATCATGCTATTGTATTGCATTCTAAACGTTCTAAATGGCTCATAGCCCTGCAGGGCTTCTAGATTGTGGTAGCCCCACTTCCATGGCTAGTGATATTCAATGTTGGGTTATTGCCATGCCAGACAGGGCTTCTAGATTGTGGTAGCCCCACTTCCATGCCAGACAGGGCTTCTAGATTGTGGTAGCCCCACTTCCATGGCTAGTGATATTCAATGTTGGGTTATTGCCATGCCAGACAGGGCTTCTAGATTGTGGTAGCCCCACTTCCATGGCTAGTGATATTCAATGTTGGGTTATTGCCATGCCAGACAGGGCTTCTAGATTGTGGTAGCCCCACTTCCATGGCTAGTGATATTCAATGTTGGGTTATTGCCATGCCAGACAGGGCTTCTAGATTGTGGTAGCCCCACTTCCATGGCTAGTGATATTCAATGTTGGGTTATTGCCATGCCAGACAGGGCTTCTAGATTGTGGTAGCCCCACTTCCATGGCTAGTGATATTCAATGTGGGGTTATTGCCATGCCAGACAGGGCTTCTAGATTGTGGTAGCCCCACTTCCATGGCTAGTGATATTCAATGTTGGGTTATTGCCATGCCAGACAGGGCTTCTAGATTGTGGTAGCCCCACTTCCATGGCTAGTGATATTCAATGTTGGGTTATTGCCATGCCAGACAGGGCTTCTAGATTGTGGTAGCCCCACTTCCATGGCTAGTGATATTCAATGTTGGGTTATTGCCATGCCCGATGGCTAGAGAAAACTTTTGGTCAAATGTTTCAGTTAAGTCTATTGTGTAAATATGAATATCCTGCCCCCAATCCAACCACCCAATGTTAGTGTGTTTAAGCTCTGTCATGTGTATATGGTATTTTGTGTTGTATTGCTGATTATCGTATGTGATTTTCAGTATTTATTACTCCAGCAGGCACTCTTAATGGGGAAAATAAAAATCATAATTTCTCACTAAGAAATTGAGAAATTATCATGCATTGGTCTAATGAAAAATACTATTGGATGATCTGACGCTTATAAACCAATGACCGTGTCAGTACTAAATATGACGTCGTCATGATTGGGCAAACACACACAAGGACATTATGTAGTTTAAAGAGTTTGCGTTTACGGTTGTCTGTTTTTGGTGTTAAATTTATAACAAAATGTCATTTTAATGCAATTCGTTATAGATTTTGTACCAGAATAAAGAGACCTTTTGTTTTTGAAAATTATCAATGAACGTGATTAAATAACAAAGTTATAGTAATACTCAGAACAGTACGTTAAGTGGTTTATATCGTTTGTGTGTGTGTCTGGCATGCATGTGTGTTGAAAATAAAGGCTTTTAGAGAAAAAATAGCTCAGGTAATAAATAGAATAACAAACTCGTGACAACTGAAAATTATTTCACTCAGGGCATAAATTTTATAATAACTGGTAACTTGTTTATTATCCTCTATTTATCTGTGGTTTTGTTACTATTCAATACAGTTGTTAACCAGACCTGATCACCGGGAAAAACATTTGAGGGGAGTGATTGATTACTCCACTAAATTTATGATATTGATACCATATGAATTGACATGCTGAGGGGAGCTAAAAATTGCTCTCCTTGAACTAGTCTGAGGGGAGTGAGAGTGATCAAATGGCGAGGTCTGGTTAACAGGACTGATTTGTACAGAGCTGTGTAGTGTACCAGTGTTTTGTTTGTTCTCCAGGAAGATGATGTTGAGACACCATACGGCAACGTCCACGTCGCTATCCAGGGAGACCGGTCCAAGATGGCCATTCTCACCTACCACGACATCGGCCTCAACCGTGAGTACATCACATATAGTCTGTCTGTTAAACGTGAATTATATGGTGATAAACTTCATATACACATACCACGACATTGGCCTCAACCGTGAGTACCGTACATCACATATAGTCTTGTCTGTTAAACGTGAATTACATGGTGATAAACTTCATATACACATACCACGACATCGGCCTCAACCGTGAGTATATCACATATAGTCTGTCTGTTAAATGTGAATTACATGATGATAAACTTCATATACACGTACCATAACATCAGCCTCAACCTTGAGTAGTACAGGGTTTCTGCCAGAGGGTAAAACTAAAATGGGTAAAGTTAACCTTTTAATAAAATTAATTACTCGTATCATTAATGTATTATTTTCTTATATTAAGCCTAACCCTGAACTTAACCCATTTTCTTTCTCGGGGAGGCCCAACACACCCCTTGTTGACTGTGGTTGCATTCAATTCCATAGCGCCATACCCAAAAAAAAAATTCTGGCAGAAACACTGAGTACATCACATATAGTCTTGTCTGTTAAACGTGAATCACATGATGATAAACTTCATATACACGTACCACGACATCGGTCTCAACATCACATATAGTCTGTGGAACCCATTGGGCTATTTCTCGTTCCAGCCAGTGCTCCACAACTGGTGTAGCAAAGGCTATGGTATGTACTATCCTGTCTGTGGGATGGTGCATATAAAAGATCCCTTACTGCTAATCAAAAAGAGTAGCCCATGAAGTGGCGACAGCGGGTTTTCTCTCTCAATATATGTGTTGTCCTTAACAATATGTCTGATGCCATATTACCGTAAATAAAATGTGTTGAGTGTGTTGTTACATAAAACATTTCCTTCCTTCAAACGGCAGTAGTAACAGTCATGACTGGTAGAAGTTTTGTTTTTGTCATGTAGACGAGACAATATTTTTCTCGTTTCCAGACGTGACATGTTTCCAGGGATTCTTCAGTTTCTCCGAGATGCAGCCGATACTGCGACACTTCTGTGTGTACCACCTGAACGCCCCGGGACAGGAGGAGGGCGCCATGCATCTCAAACCAGAGTACGTTTTACATCGCGGCCGTAATACTTAACAGATCTCAGGTCAGGTCAGGTCAGGTGATAGGGCTTAACGTGCACATTCAGCTATTGTAGCACACGCCTGTCGTGGGCGCAGGTGTCGACTTACACCGGCCCCTTCGTCCAGGACAGGAAAGGGTTTGGGATAGGTGAGAGAAGGGGCATTTGTGGTGCTATTAAATTTTGAATGTCCCATAGGATTAAGTCCAAATCTTTTTAATTTTAATGCGATGGTGCATACAAAAGACCCCTTGCTACTAATGGAAAAATATAGTGGGTTTCCTCTCTAAGACTATATTTCAGATTTACCAAATGTTTGACATCCATTAGCCAATGCCCATGCACGAGTTGTAATCTCACCGTGGTGCAGGGGTGTAACATTCTCTTTGAGAATGGCCAATACACCACAAATTGAAATTTACCATAGTGTGACACCCAATAGCCGATGTATTTTTCGTGCTGGGGTGTCGTTAAACATTCATTCATTCGTTCATTCATTCCATTAGCCAATGATTAAAAAATCAATGTGCTCTAGTGGTGTCATTAAACAAAACTTAAAAGTTAAATCTTTCCGTAGCATATTATAAAGAAAAGAAAAAAGAAGACACAAAAAGCATGTTGTGATATAATTTACTAGTGCAAGGGGCTGGTCAACAATTATGTAATGCTTTAGTGAGGGGATGGGTGAGTGATGGGAGGAGTTATGAAACATTAATGGGGAGGGAGGAATCTTTGTCGAGAGTTCTGCATTTTTAAAAACAATTTTCTTGTTTTTATTTATCAAGAAAAATGCTCCCAGTAATGGCTGATTTGTTCTTTAATGGATGATTTGTTTTGCTTGAAACCAAGCAAACATTTACAGACAAAATCTAATGATATTGGTCAAATATGCCATTATGGCAGGGAAAGCGTTTACTTATTGACAAATGTTACATAATTTTTGGAGGGATGTAGTGGCCTTAGCAATACAAAACATTACATGGGGGAAGGGGGATATAATAAAAAAAAACAAATTGAGCATTAATTGTTGAATGGCCCCCACAGTACAAGTAAACTGCAGTAACTGTTTTAATAAACAGTGTCACAGCTGTCATTCTGTTGTAATACTCAATAAGACGAGGCAATGGGATAGCTTCCTAGGTTATAGGAATGTTAAAATGGAGGAAAATGTATAATTTTATGTGACATTGATTATATTACATATACATTTAGCTACTGTGACTAAAGGATATTGAGAATGGCATGTGTCAAAACAGAAAAGAGCTCATTTGTTGTTAATTCAGCGGTATTAACTAACAGCTCACTTAGATTGTATTAGAATTAGAAAAACTTTGTATTTGGCTGTTTTGCTCGTTTTTCGTGTAGAAGTAAAAATGTTTGGTGTTAACTTTTGTTTTTAGACAGGATCTTTCATTACCATTTGTTTAATTGGCATTATAACGTGGAGATATACATCGTGGGTAACTTTTAACTCATGTTGTAATTCGTAACTAATATTTATATCTGGCACAACTAACAATCAAATCACTTGATTAAAAAAACAGTAGATAAGTAGATACCTTACTATAGAGCTATGTCTATTTACTTATAAATATTAATATTCTTATAAAATCTACAAATAATATCTGGTGTATGAAAGTGGATGGTAAGCACTGTCCTGTCATCTAAATGCAATGGAAGTATTGGAAGTGGGTTTTCTCTTTTGCATTAATTCATCAACCTCTGTCATGAATATTGAGATAACTATACAAGTCATCACTAATCATGTTTAGGTGTATCATGTTAGGAACCTAACTGTTCTTGTTTTAATGGTGTTGGACCAAAACATCTGCTATGAAGATGCCTTAAACACTTTTGTTTCAATATTAATTTTGTTCGTGAATCCTGAGAGAAATGTTTTTAATGTATATAATAAATATTTCTTGCTCACCAACAGACATGATGTTCTGGGTAATCCCGAGTCGCTAGGTCAGAGGTACGTTACCATGGTGATTGAGGCAGTGCACTGTACTGGTGGTCACTATTTGAGCAACATCTTCTGATCCAACCTCGCTTCTTAGTACTTCACTCAGCTTAGCCACACTTTCTGACTTTGTTTTGTAGTACTTGATTCAGTTTAGTACATTGTTAGTAACACTTTCCAACCATGCTTTTTAGGACTTGACAATGTTGAGGACATTCTTATGGCTGTCTTAGCCAACTAATGTTTAATTTTATTTTTTTTAAATTGTACATTTTGATCACTACTGTATTTAAACAATACTTTTTGACCCAACCTTGGTTTTTAATACAAAGTAAGTTTAACCTTTTCATTCTTGGTGGAGAACATCAATAGCCGATAAGTAATAAATCAATGCTCTAGTGGTGTCATTAAACAAAACAAACTTTTTTATATTGCTGTGCTCAAATCAAGCATAAAGTCCCAATTTTTTCCCTTGGTTATACTAGCATTAAAATAAATATAATTTGGTGATTGGTTTAAACTAGCCCTAACGGTGTGCCTGTAGGTGCATCCACTTCTCTTGTACCATCACAGATGTCTACATATGTGTACCTTCTTCTTGATATGTGCAGCTACTTCTTTATATGTGCACCTACTTCTTGATATGTGTGCCTACTTCTTGATATGTGCACCTTCTTGATATGTGCACCTACTTCTTTATATGTGCACCTACTTCTTGATATGTGCACCTACTTCTTGATATGTGTGCACCTACTTCTTGATATGTGTGCCTTCTTCTTGGTATGTGCACCTTCTTCTTGATATGTGCACCTACTTCTTTATATGTGCACTTACTTCTTGATATGTGCACCTTCTTCTTGATATGTGCAGCTACTTTTTTATATGTGCACCTACTTCTTTATGTGTACCTTCTTCTTTATATGTGCACCTACTTCTTGATGTGTGTACCTTCTTCTTTATATGTGCACCTTCTTCATGTGTGTACCTTCTTCTTTATATGTGCACATTCTTCTTTATATGTGTACCTTCTTGATATGTACACCTACTTCTTGATATGTGCACCTACTTCTTGATGTGTGCCTACTTTATATGTGCACCTACTTCTTGATATGTGCACCTACTTCTTGATATGTGCATCTACCTTTTTATATGTGCACCTACCTCTATATGTGCACCTACTTCTTTATATATGCACTGTGCACCTACCTCTTTATATGTGCACCTACTTCTTGATATGTGCAGCTAACGCTTGCTCTGTTACAGATTTCTACATATGTGCAGCTACTTCCTACTTCTGGCACCGTTAGAGATTTCTACGTACATGTATATGCACCTAGTAGTATTTCTTCTGTACTTTCACAGATTTCTACATGTGCACCTATTTCTTCATATGTACACACACTTCTTGCACCACTACAGATTTCAACGTATGTGTACCTATTTCTCATGTACTTCCACATATGTTTACATATGATCACTTGTTTTTCTTGTTCTGTCAGATTTCTACCAATGTGCACCTTGTTGTTTCTTGCTATATGACATGTATATTAGATTTACTTCCATGCAGGTCTTCTGTCTCACGCTGTCACTGATTCCACACATGTCCATCTGCTTCTCTCAAACTATCAGTCACAGTTGTTTGGTTTCATCCTTGTTATTTTCATTTCATCATCTTTCGGTTTTTTTAATTGTGTGTGTGGGGGGGGGGTGGGGGTGGGGTTTGTGTTTTGTGCGTGTAAATTTTTTTCTGTCATGTCAAGTTAACCTGGGTCCATACTTGCTAACATTTTCGAATGAGAAAATTAGGTGGTGCACTGCAAGGGAGCTTGTGGGGGGGAGGGTTTGGATTTGATTGATCAATAGTTTATGTGCAGCCAACCAAAGCACCACTTTTAGTTGTGAATATAGTTTTCCGCCAGAGGCCACAAGCAGAAACTAATGGAACCAGGTTACCATGACGACACGGCATACTCTAGACCTTGTTACGACTCACTAGCCGGAGTGCTGTCTAGTAGCTAGGCCTACTGAAGTAAGCTGGATTAATCATTATTTGATATCGATTTAAACCAAACGCAAATTAAAGCTTAAATTTCTCCTTTTTTTACTTTTCTTTTGCTGAAAGTGGTAGGAAAGCTTTGAAATGCTGTAGGCGGTAGAACAGTAAAGAAATTGGTAGCCTACCACATGAAGTGGTAGGGTTGGCAAGTATGTGGGTCTGCTTGACTGTATGATTGTAAAAGAGTCGTGTATCTTACAGATTTCTATGTATGGTCACCTAGATATGATATAGGAGAGTCATACTTTGGCAGCTCTATCTAATTCTGTGCCCCATGTTTTCTTCCAGTATCACAGGTTTATAAATAGTGCACCTGTTCTCTCCAGCTATATTCAATCAATAAGTGTTGTTTGCTGTTTGTCTTGTCTTTTTTTTTTCCTCTTTTTTTTTTAAATCACATTCTTTTTATTGCTATTGTAAACAGAATTTCCCCCAAATTTATTTCTGAGCTTATGACTATGTTTCATGTTGTTATGCAATATAGTTTGTATCTAACGTGAAACCTGTGTGTGTACCAACTGTGGTGGTATGGTGGTTTAAGCTATCAGACGTAGACCAGTAGGTAATGGGTTCACATTCTTCATGCGGCTCCCACATACAGTGAGAGTTAATGATAGTGGGTAGCAGAATATCGGTTTTGTGATTTTGCTAACTACTGGAAATTATTGTATTTTTATTAAATCCGGAAGCCTGTAAACGTAATATATAAAATTGTCTGCCTGAGATGGGCAAGTTGTGTCTATGTCTGTGAATCCCTTAAACTCCTTATTACTTCAGATTCTAGAGGTAAGTACTTTGTCAAACTAGATGGTAAGTTGTAATGCTTTATCAACCATTAAAGGGCGGGACATAGCCCAGTGGTAAAATGCTTGCTTGTTGCGTGACCAGTCTATGATCGAGCTCAGTCAGTAGGCCCATTGGGCTATTTCTCGCTCTAGCTAGTGCACGACTACTGGTATATCAAAGGCCGTGGTATGTGCTATTCTGTCTGTGGGATGGTGCATATAAAAGATCCCTTGGTACTGATGGAAAAATTTAGCGGGTTTCTTCTCTATGACTTTGTTAAAATTACCATATGTTTGACATCCAGTAGCCGATGATTAATAAATCAATGTGGTCTAATGGTGTATTTAAACAAAAGTAACTTTTTTTATCAACTATTTTGGGCTGTATTTTATGGAGCAGTCTTAGTGCCCAAGTTAGCGTTGGCATTTCAGGTGATTTTAGCACCAGGATCACTGCGTAAAATGGGGCTCGCAAGTTTAATGCTCTCCTGACCCTCTTCCTGGCTATTTGTTATTACAGACTCACAGTAGCATCTATAGTTCAAGACCTTTTTTATCCAGTGCCATTTTTTTCCCAGGAGCTGGCATTCCAGGAGGACATTAAATGTTTTTAATATTGCTTTCATTGTTTTCATTGTTGCTATCGATGTTGTAATTCTGCATGGGTGTTTTATATTGGTGTGTGGTGGTTGTGGTTGTAGTTCACATGTTCAGTTGTTGTGTGATGTGTTTATGATCTTGTGTAGAATATGAAGTGTTATTACATAGTGTGAATATATCCAGTATGTAGCTGTATTTGGGATAATAGTGTTCTTATTGCTCTGTTTAGCCAGCCCATCGGTTTATCTTTGGCTGGTTTTCAGTATATTGACATGGATGTATTGTGGCTATACCTAGCAGGTGGTAGAGGGGGATAAGTGGAGCAAAATATGAAGAAATTTTCTTTTGTATTCTACAAACTTTGTCAAGAGTATGATGGAAGCAGAAAATGCATGTAGAAAAATGTGTGTATTGCAAGAAGTGCACTTACCTAAATCTGTGGGCGGGACGTAGCCCAGTGGTAAAGTGCTCGCTTGATGCAATGTCAGTTTGCGATCAATCCCCGTTGGTGGACCCATTGGGCTATTTCTTGTTCCAGCCAGTGCACTACGACTGGTACATCAAAGGCCGTGGTATGTGCTATCCTGTCTGTGAGATGGTGCATATAAAAGGCACCTTGCTACTAATGGAAAAAATGTAGCGGGTTTCCTCTCTATGACTGTCAAAATGACCAGATGTTTGACATCTAATAGCCGATGAATACTAAATCAATGTGCTCTAGTGGTGTCGTTAAACAAAACAAACTTTAAATGTTTTTTACCTAAATCTTTTATTTAAATACCGGTAGATGTGTTGTCTTTAATAATGCTGGATAATTCTGCACGGAAAGTAATTTTCTGACCAACGTTTTAGGAGAAAGAAAGAAAGATATTACATATCTAAAGACACATTGAAATAATTTTGCTTTGGAATTTTCTATTAGTATGTTGATATTTTGTCACATAGTGTTGCAGAAATTAGTACAGTTGAACTGTATAAATTGTGTTACGAACATTTTAAATACAAATTATAATTGCCTCAGTGATTACTGTTTATCTATTATAGGTTTGTCTACCCAACTATGGACCAGCTTGCGGAAAGTGTTCACAGCGTTGTAGAGCATTATGGGTAAGTCCAAACGTCATGGTATCAACCATATTCTTTTTTAAGCCACATACACAATACAAAGGATAAGGATGAATCTACCATTAACATTGGAAATTCCACACCAAACTATATAGAGCACATATGTATTGAAAACATGTTGAAGTGCAAAATGTAATTATAAATATAAGTATAGGATGTATTCATTTACCGGTCACCTGACACATACATTGTGGTGATCACAGACAGGTGCGGATCTAGGTGGTTTGGGATATGCACTCCTTCCCAGAACATCATAGTGTCCCGAAAATCCAGTTTTTGTAATATCTTGGTTGTCTTGTTTTTTTTTCTGGGAAGATTCCTGTATATTATGCATTTTAGTATACTTTATTAATAATAATAATAATAATAATAATAAATTCTTTATTTAATGAGGGTAACACAGTTAGCAAAAGCTAATCTTCCCGAAGGCCCTTTGGAATACTATAGGTGCTCCAACCTTAGACAAATCTTGGATCTGCTTCGGATCTTTACTACATCAGTTCTTTTCACTATTCTCATTTAGGAATGTATATAGTGACTAACGAGTATGTTAACTGTGTTACTATGTGCAGCCATCAAAGTAAGCTGTAGTCAGGCTAACTGATTTATATGGTATTTCTGTCATAAACAATTAACCATCACCTGAGAAAATTGTATAAACCATACATTGCACAAAAAAACACAAAAAAACAACAGTTGTATTGTAAACAGTATCTACAGTGAAAGTCCTCTAAACCGGACACGCTCGGGACCATGTAAAAAGTCTGGTTTTGAGAGGTATCCGGTTTACAGAGGGTCTTTTCTGCACAGATGTTAAAACAGGGACCATGAAAAATGTCCGGTTTTGAGGAATTCCGGTTTACAGAGGGTCCAGTTTTGAGAGGTTTTACTGTATTAGGAAAAACAGTTTGTCTTAATAGATATGAGACCTGGCCAATCCTGCGTGGGCTGGTGATGCCATTGTGTGAAAGTAGTGCAGTAATTAGGAAAAACAGTTTGTCTTAATAGATATGAGACCTGGCCGATCCTGCGTGAGCTGATGTTGCCATTGCATGAAAGTAGTGCAGTAATTAGGAAAAACAGTTTGTCTTAATAGATATGAGACCTGGCCGATCCTGCGTGAGCTGGTGTTGCTATTGTGTGAAAGTAGTGCAATAATTAGGGAAGTTTAATTATGTTCAATGTTTTTCAGCTTGAAGAGGTTTATTGGGTTTGGAGTTGGAGCAGGAGCAAACGTCCTGTCTCGTTACGCTGTGAGTTACTTTTTCTCTTTATCATGCTCAGCTATGAGAGTATTGGTTTTTTTTTTTTATGCATTTCATTTCATTTTAACTAAATAATTTAAATTAGGGTTGTATTATGGTAAAAATTAATTTTTTATCTTTTGGAATGTGCTTTAAAATTTAAATTATAATTATTAAAAGTCCCCTTACCCCTTTTTGATTTAATATTCTAAATTGTCCTTAGTATTCTGTCTCGGACCAGGCTACTGGCTATCCAGAGACCTCGCCTGTGACAGACATGCCTGAAACCTTAGTGGTATAAGAGCATTTTAAAGATACTCTCTCTCTTTCTCATTTCAACTTATTTTCAGTTTTGTATCCAATTAAGGTTCAAGCACGCTGTCCTGGGTACACACCTCCGCTATCTGGGCTGTCTGACCAGGACAGTGGGTTAGTTGTTAGTTGGTTAGTGGTTAGTGAAAGAGAAGAGGGTGTAGTGGCCTTACACCTACCCATTGAGCTCTTAAGAAGTCGCTCTGAGTTGGAGCCAGTACCAGGCTGCGAACCCTGTACCTTCCGGCTTGTAGTCAGATGGCTTAACCACTGCACCTCGGAGGCTGGTTTGGGGGTTTTAACTCTTTGTCTTGTTATGTTTTGATAGTTTTTAATTTTATCTGTTTTACATCTCATCTTGCTGTGAGTTTTGTTTTTGTGAGTTTACATAATGTACCTTGTCTTCATGCACTGTGACCTCATGTTGACCTCATCTTGTTGACTTGTTAATTTTTGTTAACATTTTTGTGTGTTCATTATTTAATCTTGCTACTATGTGATTTATTTTTATTTATCCTGCAACCACCGTGTCTATTGACAATATGATAATGGATAAAGCAAAGTCATATCTTGCTACTAGCTCAAGTGATGTCACACGCATAGTCTACATTACAAATTTGCTCATTTGATCTCTAGGTCATCGTACAATGTGGCTGAAATAACAGAAAACAATAGCCTTTCCTCTTAATTTTTATAGTCTGCATGACAGAGATAATAACTGATTAATGACGTAAGAATGGGAAAATTCGTGAGGCTCTTGAGAGGACATTTCTCATTAGTTTAAACTAAAACTAAAATAAAATGTGTTGAGTGCGTTGCTAAATAAAACATTTCCTTCCTTTGGCGTGAACTAAAATTTCTGTTATATCAGCCATATTGTACGATGACCTAGAGGTCAAATTTCACTACAGACCTCACTGTAAATGTATGTGGTATCAGTATTGTAATATTTTAAATGGCTTCCCATAGACTAAGTTAGGCAAGCAATTAATCACTCACCTTGATGGTTTTTTCACGTCACGGTCCTGCACTAAACTGAGTGTATTTCTGTGTCTTTTCATTAACAAAGACAGATTGCTTTGCACTAGAATGTTGTACATTCGTTTTTCTAGCTCTGCTACCCAGACCAGGTGGATTCTCTGATTGTTGTGAACGCGACGGCAGCCCAGGCAGGCTGGATTGAGTGGGGATATCAGAAAGTAAGTCTTCACCATAGTCACTGGTTTGTAATACTACTCAGTCTATAGTTGCTATGTTAGACGGCTGGTTGGATTGAGTGGGGATATCAGAAAGTAAGTCTTCACAATGTTCACTAGTTTGTATTACTACTCAGTCTGTGGTGGCTATGTGAGTCGGCCGGCTGGATTGAGTGAGGATATCAGAAAGTAAGCCTCAACCATCAACTGGTTTGTATTACTACTTAGTCTGTAGTGACTATGTGAGACAGCCGGTTGAATTGAGTGGGGATATCAGAAAGTAAGTCTTCACCATCTACTGGTTTGTATTACTACTCAGTCTGTAGGGTCTATATGAACTGCATGACAGGGGAACCATATGTTTAACATACATTAGCCGATTATTGATTAATCGGTATGCTCTAGTGGTATGTCAGAATTAACAGACATTTAACATGCATAAGCCGATGATTGATTAATCAGTGTGGTGTTGTTGACTGTTGTGTATCTGTTTCAGATGAATTCCTGGTACCTGTTCAGCGGTCAGCTGACTAACTTCACCGAGGAGTATCTGCTGTGGCACTGGTTTGGAAAGGTAAATCACTAAATTTGGTGTAGATCATGTTAACCCTTATCCTGCCGTTGACGTGTATACACGTCAAGCGTCATCACAATGACGTCACTTTGCATTGTTTTCATTTAAAAATCGTTTTCTAAATTAATTATTGACATTTTTGTCAAAAACAAAGTAAGAAAATGTCAATAAATAGTCTTAGAATGACATATCCAAATATTTGCTAAATTGCTGGTGTACATCTTATGGTTTTTTTAAAAACAAAAATGACCCGTCAAATGGCGCGTGCTATTGTTTGTTATTGTTTCTTGTTTTTTTGGTAGCGGTTTCTTTTATGTCTACAAAGTTGTCATAATATACTATTATATATGAACTACATTATGACAGTTGCATTAAATTAGAAAAAGTATCACCTTTAATGCCTAAAAAAGGTACAAACACAATCAAATAATTGTAATCCGACGGCATAAACAGTCGTCGAAAAGCGCCATTTCCCTGTTTCTATTTATAAACAACAGGTCATGTGACAGCACATTTCCCGCCATACAATTTGACAGCAGTAGTACACATTGCTTGCATTTGCGGCTAACTGTTTTCATTAATAATTACAACGTGGTTACTTATACTACAGCAGACGATATTCTAACTAACTATGTTTACTTGAACAGTTACGTCGACTATATGATCGAATACGCACATGTGTTCGGTGTTCGTCGTTGTTTTGTTGTGTGTTGTTTTTCTGCCAGTTTTTCCTTTTCAACATTCACATTAGTATTAATCACTACTGAGTGGATATATATTTGTTCTCATTTTTAAAAAATGAATTACAAACGATAGGTTACGAATATCTGCTGAAGTAGTCTGCAGAATACCGTGACCTACATTATTTTCAATAACCAATCACAAAACATTCTCGTTGCGTGTCACACATAATTATGTGGCGCCACCGTTTTTTTGTTTTTATTACTGTACCAGTCGCGGATCCAAGGATTTGGTGGGGGGGGGGGGGGGGGGGGGGGTGCCGTGCATGGCTTTTTATGAATAAGCGTATATAAGCAGTGAATGTTTTGTAATAATGTTGTATGGTGGATGACAATCTTTTAAAAATCAGGCATGTGTGCTGGGATTTTGGGTAGGGGTGTCTGGAGAGCGAAGTTTATAGGGGATTTCTGTAATGCTCTGCCGGAATATGTATTGAATTTTTTTTTTTTAATCTGCTCGAGCAGGGACCAGAAGGGGGGGGGGGGGGGGGGGGGGGTCGACCCATTCCCTGCACACATATCTGCAAATGTTATAAAGATAAATTAATCATCATGAGGTAAACTGTAGTTGTGTTGCACTGTTGGATCTATTGTATTTTGATAAATTTATTAGTACCAAAATCTAAAAATTTGGGTGAATACGACAGAGACATTCGGGCAAATTGAGCTGGCCTGAAACCTTTTCATCATGTACTAGTAGTTCCAACATTTCTCCCACAATACTAGTTGTAATTAAATCCATGTAAAATTGTGTAGTGCTTCGTTTGAAACCCTATATTATATATAGCTGGTTGGCAATAACGCTAAAACTAATAAATGTTTTTTAGTTGGTGGTATTTTCGTTTAATTCGGGCACAAATTAGCCTGCCCTTCTCCCTCTCCCACCCCTACAAAACAAAACGGGATCCCGTACGCTTATGATTAGTACATCAGGCCTGTATGGTACCAATTGGTGTGGATGCGTCGGGGGTATACATACCCTTACCGCAAGGTCCAATTATTTTTCCATGCAACAGTTATCGACCGTTTTTTAGAACATCGACACGGTCCTTTTTTGTGTTACGCAACACCCCCAAAAATTTCGTGCGGTAACTATATGGACCTATATAAAATGTGAAAATTACAGTAGGATAATGGTTTGCAATAGATTCAGAGTAAGTAATCACGTTTTTTATTTTAAAAATATGGTGATAACTAAATTTTTTAAAATAACAATTAAAAAGAAAAACATTCCACGTACTTTAGCAGGGCGGACACTGTTGTGTAGGCAACGACCCGAAACATTGTTTTTGTCTCAAAAATCGTTAAACAAATTATTTAATGCAATTAAAATGTTGTATTCTGGATGTAATAATCACAAATCATAAAACGATCCTATATTGTTGATAAAAATATCAAAGAAAAATCGCAAAAACTTTGAAGTGTATGAATTTTTTTTTTATCAGTTGCAACTACATTTTGTGCCACACATAAACACATTCTGACCTCCCTCTCCAAGGGCCTAAGCGACAGGGCCCAAAATTAAAAAAAAAAAAAAAAATGAAGCGGCATAGGCCTAAGCGTACGGGCTCTCATTTTTGTTGGGCATGCAGGCACATTTCTGCCAGAGAGAGAAAACCCCTAACATTTTTCCATTAGTAGCAAGGCATCTTTTATATACACCATCCCAAAGACAGGATAGTACATACCACAGCCTTTGATATACCAGTCATGGAGCACTGGCTGGAACGAGAAATAGCCCAGTGAGCCCGCCGATGGGAATCAATCCCAAACCAACTGCACTTTACCACTGGGCTGCATCCCGCCCCTGGTGTGGGAGGAATGCATTGGGGGGGGGGGGGGGGGGGGGTTGTTGTTAAAATAATAGAAAAATAGTTTATTGATACTGATGTTTTAAGTATGTAACCTTCCTGAAATGACTGCAAAATGGTGTCTTGCACCTTCCATGCTCATTGGTTCATTGTTTAAATCCTAGTTACAGCCATGAACAGCTATATAGGGTTGCAAATGAATCACTACATATTTTTACATGGATTACAACTAATATTGTGTCAGAGTAAAATGATGGAAATACATGGTTAAAAGGTTTTAGGCCAGCTCATTTGCCCGAAATGCTATACCTGGATAGTATTCAAATAATATATAACGGCAAATAGATGACCAGTGTATATAACTTGAATGGAGATCACAATAGTTATATAGAAATTGCATATTCGTGACCCATTTCCTTGTGAATTTGGTCATTCTACCCCTCTCCTAAAGGTGGGGCACAAATAGGGGAAATTAAGCCAATTATCGTGTCCAGGAATACCATACAAATATCAATTTTGCGAATTTCGTTAATGTCGTGTCCCTGGGCCCCCCCCCCCCCACCCCCCCTCCCTCAGGTAGGAGACAAATTCATTAAACCATCTATCATATAGACAAATGCATTTAAACTATTATGTTTTCAGAAATACTAGACCATTTCCAACCAAATTTATTTGATAGTTGCTCTTACCCATGGAAAACCCAAAACCATGAATTTGGTCATTTTAATCCCCCTAGGAAAATGGGTGCTCCGCACTCCATGTGTTTGGTAGTTGTGGTCAGCAATTTACTCAGGTGACCGTTTAGATCTATTTTGTATCATGCATAAGTGTTCAACACTGGATACACATTATGTATACGGTACATATTGAATTTTAATTATAGGGCTCACATGTTGATGTTTGTTTCTTTGGGTTTAAAACATTTTTTAGATGAATGGACATTTTTTTTTTTTTTTTTACAATTGTGACCGTGTGAAGCACTATGGCAAGTATCTTGTGTCACAATAAATTACGGAAATGCATAAAATCCTTTTTACTATTTCTGTTATTCTAATATCAGTGTCCAGGGTTTCTGTCAGAGGGTATGAAGGGTAAAATTATGTACCCTAAAATCTTGGGAATTAATGGATACGTTTTAATAATTTTTAGAATGATTATAGTAAGATAGCTGCTGCTTAAAGTGTGTACATGAAATACAGTGTCCAATTTAAAAAGATTCCAAACCCCATAACCACCTAGTTGCGGCAGTTATGATGTGGAGTTTTCAAGTACCCTCAAATTATTGATTACTGGTGTCCTTTACTTTTGACCGTATGACCCAAAAGTTGCATGCACACAGCAAATAGTTTCCAGTTTTACATACCTTACCATGGTAACCAATAGTTTGCATTGGTTACCATGGTAACAGTTTCGATCTGGGTACCATGGTAACATAGTTTTGAACTGGTTACCATGGTAACAGAATTAATAAGCTTCATATATCTTTTCTACAGGCATAGTACAATTATGTCACTATACATCGTTGTTTTTTCTCAGTCCTTGAAAATGATAAAAAAAAAATATGACATTTTCTGTTTTGCATTGGTTACCGTGGTAACAGAATTCACAATTTTCACCCATCTCTTGTAAACAGCTGGGAGCTTATTATTACATCATTATACAGTGATTTGTATTCAAATAAATTCATTTAAAACATTTCATATGGGAAACTGTTCCTCTTTTTGCATTGGTTACCATGGTAACAGAATTAATTATGTTCATTTGAAAATGACAGGAAGTGAAAGGGCATATACCTTTTTTTAAATCTTGTGTCATTTGACAAAGATATATAAAGTAATAGAGATAGTATACATATTTTTAGTGTCTAGGTAATGTTGGACACAATGTCCACAAGTTACAAAAATGCGTTGATGGTAGTATGTGCATTTGACCCTATTATTCAAAAAAAAAATTGGCTGTCTACTTAATTCTTTTTCTAAATCGAGTAGTATGGTTAATAGATCACACCATAGACTTAAATTAAAAGCAAAATAAAAAGTTTTTAATTAAAGTTTTCATAATTATTAATGAAAATATGGTATATTGAAATTTGCAGGTGTTGCCATGGTAACATAAATAATATAACTGACTATAAAATGTTAGCCTTACGTAGGTGGATATTCTTAGTATATATGTGTGTAATTTCATGCTGAAATGTCAACTGATTTTAATAATATTACCAGAAATGTATAATAGTTAATGTTGGAAATTATGTTCATAATTTACAAAAATGTGTTGATAGCCGAATGCGCATCTGACCCTATTTTTCTGAAAAAACATGGTTGTCAACTTAATTTTTTCTTTACATCAAGCAGTATGGTTAATAAATCACAGCATAGACTTAAATTAAAAGAAAAATATTAATTTTTAATTAAAGTTTTCATAATTATTAATGAAAATATGGTATATTGAAATTTGCAGCTGTTGCCATGGTAACATAAATAATATAACTAACTATAAAATGTTAGTGTTACGTAGGTGGATATTCTTAGTATATATGTGTGTAATTTCATGCTGAAATGTCAACTGATTATAATAATATTACCAGAAATGTATAATAGTTAATGTTGGAAATTATGTTCATAATTTACAAAAATGCGATGATAGTCGAATGCGCATCTGACCCTATTTTTCAGACAAACCGCGGTTGTCGACTTAATTTTTTCTTTACATCAAGCAGTATGATTAATAAATCACAGCATAGACTTAAATTTAAAATTAAAAAAAGTTTTTAATTAAAGTTATCATAATTATTAATAAAAATATGGTATATTGAAATTTGCAGGTGTTGCCATGGTAACATAAATAATATAACTGACTATAAAATGTTAGCCTTACGTAGGTGGATATTCTTAGTATATATGTGTATAATTTCATGCTGAAATGTCAACTGATTTTAATAATATTACCAGAAATGTTTAATAGTTAATGTTGGAAATTATGTTCATAATTTACAAAAATGTGTTGATAGCCGAATGCGCATCTGACCCTATTTTTCTGAAAAAAACGTGGTTGTCAACTTAATTTTTTCTTTACATCAAGCAGTATGGTTAATAAATCACAGCATAGACTTAAATTAAAAGAAAAATATCAGTTTTTAATTAAAGTTTTCATAATTATTAATGAAAATATGGTATATTGAAATTTGCAGGTGTTGCCATGGTAACATAAATAATATAACTGACTATAAAATGTTAGCCTTACGTAGGTGGATATTCTTAGTATATATGTGTATAATTTCATGCTGAAATGTCAACTGATTTTAATAATATTACCAGAAATGTTTAATAGTTAATGTTGGAAATTATGTTCATAATTTACAAAAATGTGTTGATAGCCGAATGCGCATCTGACCCTATTTTTCTGAAAAAAACGTGGTTGTCAACTTAATTTTTTCTTTACATCAAGCAGTATGGTTAATAAATCACAGCATAGACTTAAATTAAAAGAAAAATATCAGTTTTTAATTAAAGTTTTCATAATTATTAATGAAAATATGGTATATTGAAATGTGCAGCTGTTGTCATGATAACATAAATAATATAACTGACTATAAAATGTTAGTGTTACGTAGATGGATATTCTTAGTATATATGTGTGTAATTTCATGCTGAAATGTCAACTGATTTTAATAATATTACTAAAAATGTATAATAGTTAATGTTGGACATTATCTTCATAATTTACAAAAAAGCGTTGATGACAGTATGTGCATTGCACCCTATTATTCTGAAAAAAATGGCAGTCTGCTTAATTTTTTCTTTAAATCAATCACTATGCTTAATAAATCACAGCATACACTTAAATTAAAAAAAAAATAGTGTTTTATTCATGTTTTCTTAATTATTAATGAAAAAATTGTATATTGACGTGTTTGTAAATTGAGTTTGTATATATTATTGTATAGTAAAAGAATCCTTCTTATGTGTCCATGTGGGACAGGGCTATTCCACCCGAGGGTACATAATTTGTTGACATCATATTATGTACCCGAGGGTAGAATAGCCCTGTCCCACATGGATATATAATGGAGGATTATTTTTCTCCCATCCAGTAGATGAAAAACAAGCATTTTGGGAAAACGTGAAAAACCTAAAAAAAAAATTAAAAGAAGTATAAACTGAAAATGATAGTATAATTTCATGATGACAGCAGGTTTCCTTGTTTTTATGAAATATTAAAAGCATTTCTTGCATTATTTTGCCATTTACGTGACGTCACCCAATGTTAATATCAGCTCAAACAACAGAAGTCACGTGGTCATGCAAGACTGATTTATTCCACATGGGCTCACGTCATGGAATACACCTGTATTGCATGGCTAGAGATGGGAGAAATTATAATACAACAAACCTCTAGTAACTTGCTATGGAATGATTTTGTGCAATAGTAGTACTTAACTCAGTTCTAATGAGATTTTTAATATAATAATACCTGGTAATAAATGCCACAAACCTGAAACTCAAAGAGAAAGACATGTTTTGTTAGGACGTCACAAACATCTAGATGATGACAGTGAGATGAATTATAAATCCTTTAAGTCAGTATTTCCATTTCGGTGCTCCACACTTGCTGTCATTTGAACCATCTTAGTATCGTAGCCTAAACTCTA
This sequence comes from Gigantopelta aegis, assembly GCF_016097555.1. Lineage (NCBI taxonomy): Eukaryota > Metazoa > Mollusca > Gastropoda > Neomphalida > Peltospiridae > Gigantopelta > Gigantopelta aegis. The sequence goes on along the minus strand of NC_054712.1, from coordinate 45,691,464 downwards.
TTAACGTGCCTCTATCTAATTAAGGTTCAGGCATGTCTCTGGCAATCTCTAGCATGGCCAGTAGTCGAGTGTGGGACAGAAATCTCAGTATCTGGGTTACACGGAACACGTAGTGATACCCAGGTAATCATCCCCCATTTGGGGTGATCATGTGAAAATGGCTGTAACATTACAAAGGATATAATTATGGGTATTACATTTACCACAGAGTTATTTCCCCACCTTTAAAAATAAAGGTAATTTAATATTTGTTTGCTGTAGTCCTATGTACTTAAAGCAGATACATGTACTTCCTTTCACCATGTGACAACTGGTAGTGTTTAGATCCTGTGTTTACTGTTCTGTTTGTTGTTGTGTTTCAGAAAACTCGCTGGTCGAACCACGATCTGATCACAGTGTACCAGGACTACGTCAAATCCATCAACCCCCAGAATCTTGCACTCTTCATTCAGTCGTACCTCAAGTAAGTGACCAGCCTGAGAATAACTGGGTCTGACTTATTTGTCATTTTGGTCTTTAGGTGTTTTGGAGGCAAGACGTAACCCAGTGATGTGATGTGATGTGATGTGTAGACCGTCTAGGATTGTTCCTAGTCCGTGGGCCCATTGGGCTATTTGTCCTTCAAGCCAGTGCTGCACAGCTGGTGTAACAAAGGCCATTTTATGTACTGTCCTGTATGGGATGCTGCATATAAAAGATCCTTGTCGCTAATTGGAAAGAGTAGAGCACTGTGTGGCCACAACAGGTTGCCTCTCTCATCTATGTGGTTTTGAACCATAGGTCTGAAGCCATATAACTAATTAAAATGTGTTGAGTGCATCAGTAAAGAAAACCTTGCTTCCTTCTAGATGTTTTGTGAGTGCCTGAGTTTGCTTAACTTGCCAATGACCATGTATGCTCTCCTAATACTGTTTATCATTTAGATGTAATTGAATGGATTAGTAATAATTTGAATACTTGAATTAATATGGACAAACATTATTAGGCCTCCAAGCTGTATGTGTTGTCAGATAGAGGGGAACTTCCAGCCGTGCTATAGTCAGTTGCTGTTATGTGTGTCAGACAGATAATAGTGGTGTAGTGCTACATGATGTGTTATGTTAAAGGTAGATATATCCTGTTTTATCTAGACGTACAGATCTGCAGATTGTTCGCGAGCTTGATGCAATGAAGAAGACACAAACCAGAACCCTCAAGTAAGAAAATTTGAAATCATTTTAGTCATTCTATCTCTCCGTCTCGCTCTCAGTCTATGTCTGTCTGTCTGTCTGTCTGTCTGTCTGTCTGTCTGTCTCTCTCTCTCTCTCTCTCTCTCTCTCTCTCTCTCTCTCTCTCTCTCTCTCATCTTTGTCAGTGTGTGTCTGTCTCATCTCTCTGTGTGTGTGTGTGTGTGTGTGTGTCTCTCTCTCTCTCTCTCTCTGTCTCTCTCTCTCTCTCTCTCTCTCTCTCTCTCTCTCTCTCTCTCTCTCTCTCTCTCTCTCTCTCTCTCTCTCTCTCATCCTGCCCATATGATGGTGTTTATGATAATCCCTTGCTGCTAATTGAAGAGAATAGCAAATGGGAGTGGTGGCAGTGGGTTTCTCCTCTTATTAAATATGTATGGTCCTTAACCATTTGTCCAATGCCATGTAACTAACTATAAGTAAAAATGTTTTGAGTACTTCGTTAAATTAAACAATTCCATCCATCCTATCTTCCTTCCTCTCTTTCTGTGTCTGTCTCTGTCTCTCTCTCACACAGAAGTTTAACTCATGTTCATCACACATTCACTCAAAATATGGTTTAATTATGAAAATTGTTCTAGCCAATGCACCATGACTGGTATATAAATATGTTGTAGTATGTGCTATCCTGTCTGGGATATGGTGCATATGAAAGATCCCTTGCTACTAATGGAAACATGAAGCGGGATTTCTCTCTAAGGATTTCTGTGACCATAATGTTAGAATCAATCAGTCAAAATTACCAAATGGTTGACATCCAATAGTCAATGATTAATAAATCAATGTGCCAGAGTGGTGTTGTTAAACAAAACAAACTTTGACTTTGGTGCATATGAAAGATTTCTTCCAACTAATGAAAAAATGTAACAGGTTTTCCTCTATAATACTATATATAAAAAAATATTGTTCTTTAAAGAGCCTTAATTATTATTTTGGGGGTGAGGGCGTAACTTAAACTTCTATCAGTCAAAATTACTAAATGGTTGACATCCAATAGCCGATGATCAATCAGTGTTCTCGAGTGGTGTCGTTAAACAAAACAAACTTAAACTTTGGTTATGAAAATCTATAAAGCCTGCACAGTGACAGTGTGATTGAGTGATGTCACGATGTTCCCTGTGTTGCAGGTGTCGAACGCTGATTCTGGTCGGTGACGACTCCCCCCACATCGACGACGTTGTCGACATGAACGGGCGGATGGATCCCACTGAGACAGATTTCATGAAGGTATTTACCTTGTTAGATGGAAGACCAATTGTTAACAGTAAATTTATTCACTGTATTAATAGCCTCATATTATTACACTGACTGAACCATCAATTTAAAAGTATTAGTTGTCTTATCACTGATTAAGTATGAAAGTATAAAACGTATGAAAGTATATATCATTACATATCTATCTAATCTTACTATAGTAATAAAGACATTTTTAAACCATGTGATAAACTTATGTTGTATCACACATATGTGCGATCTGGACCGGAACTTATAAATGGGGAATTCCTTTTTTATTTTACTGGAGTTGGCACCTTTTTATTACTGACGTCATGTCTGATTTACAAATTATGTTACATTGTATTTGAAACATTACACAAGATTGCCACAGAGAATGATTCTTAACGTTAAGTAAATCCATGAAAGGAGGATTGCTTAATAGATTTAAGAAAGTGTAGTTATGACGTTAAATTAAAAAAATGTTTTGTGAAAAAAGAACTTATGTAATAAATACAGAACTTGACATACGTTGTTTTTGTTTCCTATTTATTGCATTCATTTATTTTGTGCAAGTACATACCACTCAATTGCTACGGTCTCGTGATATATATTCTTAAGAAAAATAAACTTTGCAATATATAGGAAGCGAAAACAACTTACGTGAATTTCTGTATATTTATTACAGCGATCATAAATGACATGAGTGTCAAATTTAAATGTTACAGACTGTTGCAGTATTGACTGTTAGATGCAAATGTCTCATGTATTAAAGAGACACATATTACAACACTGTAATACCTGTATGTGTCATAAAAAAATAAAAAATCTATTTAAAGTGCAAGCTGCTTAAAATACAACTTGTTAATTTTTTATTTGATGTCTCAACATTCACCCCTCAACAGTATAGTGGACTCTATGTCAAATACCTGACGCCATATAACCGTAAGGGGCCGTCCATAATTTTCAACATTTTCACGAGCATACAAACTGTACACTTTTTACCACCACCCACCCCCCCACTCACACACGTATGGTTTGTACGCTCGTGAAAATGTTGAAAATTATGGACGGCCCCTAAATAAAATGTGTTGAGTGCGTCGTTAAATAAAACATTTCCTTCCATGTCATACCCGGTATACTGTAAAAACACAAGATATAGTTTATCCACCAGAACATTTGTATTTGAATATTGTAGAATAGTAATATGCTGTATCTTGAAAAGTCCTACAAACCTGTATTTGTATATAGTGCATACAACATACGACTGATCAATTAAATTGATAATCTACCACTTTCATGTGCTTTGGAGAGTGTGTTACTAGTTACATAGATTGAGTTGATGACTGATCACTGGCTTATTAATTTCACAGATCGCTGACTGTGGTGGGATGCCGTTGGAGGAACAGCCAGGCAAAGTGTGCGAAGCATTCCGTTTGTTTATCCAGGGCATGGGATATGGTGAGTGATACTGTTTGAAATTACCGGCCTCAGTGGCGCAGTGGTTAAGCCATCGGACTACAGGCTGGTAGGTACAGGGTTCGCAGCCCGGTACCAGCTCCAACTCAGAGCGAGTTCTTAAGGGCTCAGTGGGTAGGTGTAAGGCCACTACACCCTCTTCTCTCTCACTAACCACAAACCAACTAACAACTAACACACTGTCCTGGACAGACAGCCCAGATAGCTGAGGTGTGTGTGTGTGCCCAGGACAGCGTACTTGAACTTTAATTGGATATAAGCACGAAAAATTACTTGAAATGAAATGTTTGAGATTATTAGAGATGATTACAGACATAGATTATCATGATTAGAAACAAATTCACCTTATCATTAGATGATTATTAATTGACAGATTATCATTAGATTATAATAAACTGACAGATTATCATTAGATCATTATAAATTGACATACATTATTATTATAAACTGACAAAGATCATTATTAAATGATTTTAAGCTATACATTATCATTAAATGATTATAAACTCATGTAGATATCATTAGATGATTAAAACTGACATTGGTTACTAGATAGTTTTAAACTTGACATAGTGCATTAAGAAATGATTATAAACTGATATTGAATATCATTTCATATATTATAAAAGTTGTTTTCTTCTCATTGTTATTCTGATTTTCTAATCCAGATTACTAAATATTAATACCTGTAGGTTTTTCAGTCTTGTTATTTGTTAAATGTTAATATTTGTAGATATTCAGTGGTACTTGTTTAAAGTAAAAACTGATAGGTAATTCTGTCGTGCATTATGTTAATACTTGCAGTTATTTCATTCTTGAAATTTGTTTCTATTTCAGTTCCTGCCCTCCACCAGCTGAAGAGTGCTGCAGGGCAGGCTACGCTGGTGAGCAACATTCACTCCCTGGAACAGAACCCAGTGCAGGCCGTGTGCTAGCCTGGTGAGATGAGAGACTTGGAAACCACTTAGAGAAACGGACTACTCCGCTGGTCGATATTTAGACAGGCTAACACTAGATCACGCTGCGCTGATCAGACAAGCTGTATTATCAGCAGAATGAAATGTTTTTGAAATTTTTTAGACTGACCACTGTGTCATTCAGTTATTTTGTAGACCACTTTGTCACTCTTGTCATTGATGTCATTAGCCGTGTCACATTGTCACTGATGTCACTGCTCTCTCTCATTCTAGTCGGAGGTGGGTTTTAACTTTCATGGAATTGACTGATCAAAACTGTTGGTCCTAGTAGGACAGTTTATCAAGTAGTATAACAGACTTGTGAAACTATGCTTTTGTTTAACGTTACCCACACACTCTCCATATGTGACTAACAATCTTTCTAATCCAGTCATTTATGCATATTATCTTTTATAGCTTACCAGGGCTTATGCTGTCCTTCACCACACCAATTCGACAAATACTAATTAAAGTTCAATATATCCCATTATAAAATTAACCAAAAGGTTATTCAAAAATCAAATAAATACTGTTCTTTAAAGAGCCTTAATTATTATTTTGGGGGTGAGGGCGTAACTTAAACTTCTATTTGGCTACCATTGTTTTGGGGTGGGGTTCAGTTTAAGCCCTGGTTTACAGTAAATCATGTTTATTTTTGTTGTTTTTTGCTTTCTTTCTTTTTTTTTCTTCTTTTTTTAAATCATGTTCTTGTGCGTATTCATAGATAAGATTGTATGTAAGCCAGTGCATCTTATATTGAATCACATTTAGTATCTAAACTCGCCAGAGTACATATTTTGTAAAGCATTAAGACATTCGCCTTTATTGTCCATGCATTTGAGAATGTCTCTTGAGTGATGACTGTTTGACAGTTGACTGTTTGTTACAGTTTCAGTTTTGGTTGTAATACCTTCTTTTTCTGTTTTGTTTTCTTATAAAGGTATTTTAGAGTTACTTCTCTTTGTATCAATGTCTATTTTTTCTTTAAGAAAACATTTATATATATTTGATGATTTATGTAATAATTTTAAAACAGTATTTTGTGTAAATATGTTTTTGGTTTTTGTTGTTGCGTTGTGATAGTGACTCATAAGGGTTAGTGTTTGTTTTCAGTGATGTTTTGTTTTTGTCTGGGCAAGGGCATTTCCAGAATTGATCACATGGGTGGGTGTCAGGTGGTGTATGATTACTGATTGCTTGGTAGATCTGCCAAATCTTTTCCATTATGCATATGGTTTAAACAAAGTTTTATTTTGTAACTGGTGGTATGTTGCCATACATAACATCCTCATCCCACCCAATCCACCCCCTCATAATGTGATCAGTTTTGAAAAACATCTAAAAATAGATGTCTATAACTACAAGCAGACTGTCTATCATTCCATTAGTTTGCACACTGAATCTCTGTACTGTTCTGTTTCCATCAATCCCAGACCTCATTTTATTGTATAATCCTGCAATACTAATGCCATACTATGTTTGTTTAATATTCCTCTGTTTATAAATTCTACGTTTGTCAGGGTCATACCTAACCTAAAGTATTGGGGGATGGGGGAAACCCAGTAACAAAGAATTACAGGGAACATTTTGTCCAGTATCACGTCGCTATTCTCTACGTAAGTTTCAGAGATCACTACACAATTTTAAAACATTAAACAGTAATTGGTAATCAATTTTAAATTGACTATAAATATTGCTAATCAAAATTTTGATTTCAAAATGTTCCCTGAATTTAGGGAAAACAAATATAGGACCTTCTCCAGTTAGATCCTTGACCGGTTAGGTATGGCCCGTATGTGTTTCTGTATATGAAAACATGGTTGTGTGTATGTGGTTTTGGTTTGTGTGATTCATCAATCGGTTTTTATAATGTTTGAAGAAATAATAATTTGATATTGAAGTTAATTCTTCACCCATCAGTATTGTTTACTGCTAATAGACAAACATATGGCAATCATCTCAGTTTTTCATTTTGTGAGGATCCAGTATATACTTCCAATAAGGATTGTTCCAGAATTAATAAAATAGGGATAATAGGGAGGATGCCATATTTTGTCTTTCTGTACCTACCACTTACAAAATAACTTAATTAAACCCCTCTAAAAAATGTGGCAGGTCCATTAGACACAATGTAGTTATGGTGCCTCACACACCACCCGGATGTGATTGCTTTTGGATCCACTCTAAATAATAACTAGTCATATTAAATACCCACCAAAGACTCGCTGTTAAAACAATGACTGGGGTTGAAACAAACCAAACATCTAAAGAGTTTACCGATCAGTAAATTCATGTTTTTGTGAAAGAAAAAAAGAAAAGATTATGTATTGTGATATGAAATAATGTGTACAGAGAACTTCTTAGAACCGGACATTGAATAAACCAGAATTCCCACAAAACCACATGTTTTACATGGTTCCTGTTTAAATATCTGTACAGAACAGAACCTCTGTAAACCAGATACACCTAATAACCAGACTTTTATTTCAACCCATGGATTTCCAGTTTAGAGGGGTTTCACCGCATTGGCTTTTATCCTGGTTAATAAAATAAAAAAAAATAAAAAAAAACATTTCATAGAATTAAAGAATTTCTACTTAATATTTGTGATGAATCGGACAAACCAGAAATACAAGATTATTATTATTATTATTATAGTGATGTCACTTGTTCTACTTAAATTTGTGATGTTGGTAACCTTTATGTTTATCTCTGTGCGGAAGGCTGTGGAATCATATGCAAAGGTTTTAATTCATCTTTTCTCTGATGAACATTTGGACATAACAGTATGTCAGATAATATTATAAATGATTCATCTAGTAATACCACATTTTGAGAAGAATATATAAAGAATTAATCAAATTAAAAAGTTCCTGTTCTCAGAATTAAAATCCACTGCCTGTGTAATAATTATAATGAATTTTGAAATTTGCCTTTTTGTACTTTGGTTGTCACGACTGTAGATTTTCCTGTGTATGAAAATAGACATTTTGTGTTACCAGTCCAGTTGTTTGTATTGATATTTATATGCCTTTACATGACCCTGTATTGTATTATGTGACTATATAATCAAGATATCAATTACAAACTGTTCACTTACACATGAATACTAGTGGTTGTTAGTAACAAATGGGATGGACAGTTTGAAACAACAGAATTGTTTTCGGATTTTTTAATGTTTTAATTATATGTATCGTAGTTGAAATGAGTGAGCAATGGAGACATGTATAATTAATTCACAGGGCTTTCACTGTGTTTTTGTTGTTCGTTCCACATTTTGTCATGAGCCTAAAATTGGCACTGTCTCAAATTTTGGAAGAAGTGCTATTGGTTGTAGATATTTAGCAGTTTGTGTATCAAAAACGAGTGTGATTCTAAAATAAGTATCAAGGGGAATAAGTCACTGTTAATTGAGAGTCATGGTGAGTAATTCCCGGTTGAAAACCTAGGAGAGTATTATTAATTGAAAATCAAGGGGGAGTAACACATTGTTAATTGAGAATCAAGGAGAGTTACTTGTTCAGTTGAGGGAAAAGGGCAGTAAACTGCTGTTAATTATAAATCAAGGGAGTAACCAAGGGTACATTTTTAATCGAGAATAAAGGGGAATAACCTGTTTTTAATTATGAATCAAGGGGAGGAAACTGCTGTCAGACGATCAGTTTGTTGTGTTTTAAGTAGAGTACATAATCAGAATCTTTGTTTTTGTATTTATATTAAGAAAAAAATAATTGTACAAAATCATTTGTGAAAATTGTCATGCATACTATTAAATGCTGGGCAAAATTTAGTGTCTGTTATATTTTATTCCTAATGTCTGGCTAACTCGCATGAACTAATTGTGACAGTACCAAGAGTATAAAGCGTATCAGTGTCTGCGAAGGAGATCAAGAACACATTCATCACAGATGAAGAAGATTATTAAGATACCAACACACTCTGATTAAACACTACAGTCAGTCCATCAGATATCACGGGTTATCAATCCATAGTACCCACGTAAAAGGATTATTTATTTAAATCATGAATGCACTATGCTGAATATATAGGTTGGTGCTGGGAAGTCCAGTTTTAGTTGATGAAATCCATGAAATGTTGTTGAACCTAACGGAGGAATTGACCTAGCTCATTGATGCACCGGGATCACATAAATGAATTTGCATAGCTTTGATGTGATGTGCAGTCAGGTTTGGTCATAGGTTTTCACATGCACACATTCAGAACAAGCTGTTTTAGCACACGCCTGTCATGGGCACAGGCGTCTACTTTCGTCGGCACATCCGACCAGGACAGGAAACGGATTGGGGTGGATGAGAGAGGGGGTTGGCAAGATGTGATGTCCACCCATACACCATTTGTAGTTGAGGACAAAACCCCCCAAAATATAACCATTATATATGTATAATTATAGTAGGCCTATGTCCTAAAAGAATTTTAAACTAGTGTTGTGCATATGGCTAGAAGAATCAATTTGCAAAATGAATATATTTGTATCTTTGCACATGTGCCCATTGTACCATTTTTAGTTACAGCCAGTGTTCCACAATAAGTAACAAAGGCTGTGGTATGTATGACCCTGCCTGTTTTGGGCGCTGCATATAAAAGATCCCATGTTGCTAATTGGGGAAACGTAGCCCATGGCATGGTGACAGCGGGTTTCCTCTCTCTTTTGCGTGGTCTTTAACCATGTGTAAGACTGGCATATAAACAGTTAAAATGCGTTGAGTATATTGTTAAATAAAACATCCCTTCCTTCCTGCCTTCTCATTAATAAATTATATGTAAAGATTGAGGAAAAGATGAATCGCGAAATTAGTGTCATCATGTGCACCAACTCTGCCATTGCATACGGATAAATAAATACATATGAATAAGAATTTCTAACTGCATTTATAATCTGATTACATGAAAACAAGAAATCTAGCTAAAAACTTTATTGGTAGTTTTTCTTTACAGTACTGCATTGACGATCATGTTTGATTGAATACCGTAATAGCAGAATAACCGATTACCTTCCATTGATTGGCCCAGAAAAGTTGGAAATAAAAGAAAGAACTGAAAGTATCGAATTGATTCGAATCGACAAATAACCTCTAAACAATGTTTTATGGCAAAAGAAATTACTTCCATCTCGAATAGTCAATAGCTTTTATAGTGCCTGCATACGGCAAACTCATATCTTGGAGATGCTTATTATGTGGCAATGTAATCTGATCAGTCTACAAGCTCGTAAGAACCAGAAAGGGGCAATGGGGGTCTGTGCCCCCACTTGTAAACTAAAATGTATGTTTTTCATTCTCCCAAGCGCGTGTGTAAGGGAGATTTCGGGGATCGTTCCATGCAAATTTTCTTTCTTTTCTTTCAATATATTTTCTGGGGTAACATGACTTGACCTCCCTAAAAACTTTGCTTCCACAATACCGACCCCAACTCCTGCATGTGTCTTCTTCCATAAAAACAAAGATAGACATCTGGCGACTGTGACCCCCTCCCCCCCCCCCCCCCCAAAAAGAAAAGAAAAAAGAAGAAGACGTTATTGCCCCTCACTTTAGTTATCCCCACACCACTGATCTGACATATAAAGTTATTCATGATCTGACAGATAAAGTTATTCATGGATTCTTTCCCGACATGATGTCATACTTTAACCGTTAACATAATAGACGGCTTATATCTTTTTAGCGAACATCTTGATCCACAAGCGTACAAGATAGGGGGCGGGCAACTGCCCCCCCCCCCCCCCCTCCAGTTTTGGAGCAAAACCTCAAATGCGGGCCAAAATTATACAGATATTTGGGCAAAATGATACCATTTTATCATGTATTTTCTGGGGCGTAGCCAGAGGAGTGGGGGGGTGGGGGTGGGGGGGGGGGGGGGGGTGGGGGGGGGGGGGGGGGGGGGGGGGGGGGGGGGAAGACGAGGCAAACCCAAACCTGTAAAATAAATATCAGTGTCATGGGAAAAATAAAATAAATCTGAAGAAATTCCAGACGATCGAGGCAAGCGCCTCGTCTGCCTCATGCTGGCTACGCCATTGTATTTTCATCATCGTATCCTCAAAATTAGTTGTAACCCATGTAAAAATGTGTGATGATTTGTTTACTACAACGGTCATACAACGATTTCTGATGATTAATTACTTAACATGCTCTAGTAGTATCGTTAAACAAAATAGACTTTAACTTTAGCATGGTGTATGGAATTTATTAAAAATGGCACCAATAACCGATGTATTTTTCGTGCTGGGGTGTCGTTAAACATTCATTCGATTGAAAGTGGATGCAAGCGATCGGCGTCAGTTCCCTTCCTGAACACGCCTCTGGAGTTGAATCGCCCAACGGCTCATATCACTTCTGAGGCGAGTCAGACACTAGTTCTTTCAAAGCTACATTAGCTTTACTTTCTTCAAGCATTCTCACACACCTCTATACCTTTATTTTGTATGTCGTTACGTCAAAACACGCACCTGCATTTATTTTGTGATTTAACCTTTGACCTCTAGTATCGTAGAAACTGGTAAACAAAATGGCGGTTTGCTGGGAACGGTGTGGTGGATGAATTTGATTTCTACTTTAATTAAACGATTTTGTGTGAAGACATTTATTTTATGAGACGGAGTTGTTGTTTGAGGTTTCGGTAAAGATATCTGGCCGCCATGTCAAACGGGACATTGGGCCGAGGCGGCAAGAATCGCGCGTCAAGCGCAGAAGCGAAGAATAAGACGAGATTGGGAACTTTGGCGCCTGGAGAAAACATCAAAGAGAAGCAGGTATAGTTGTTATAGCATAGTACGGTCTACTGGAAGACTCCCGGATTCAACTCCAATGAAGTGTATGCCATACTAATATGCCTATTCAACCGTAAAATATACATGCCCAATCAACTTCTAGCGCAGGCATCGAAATTTAGTAGGCCCGTCCCATCCTCTTACTAAACGTGTTACTTCTCAGTGTTCTCGCTGGGTGAAAATCAAAGGGCGGCACCACACCCTTTAAAAAAAGAAAAAAAGAAGCATGGTTGCCATATATCATTGTGTGTTGGTCGACTTTGTGGAAAGACATACTCCTTATCCTGCCTCTCATTATTTAGTAAAAAAAAAGTTAATACAAGCTGACTCATCTTTTAACCTTTAGACTACTGGATTAATTTTTAACAAAAACCACGTTGAGTGGGTACAAGTTTATAATTTTTACTCACATATATTCACTTAAATGTTTCATAAATACATGAAATAAAGTTCATATATGAATCGGTAAGTATTAATTTCGTGTCTTTTTTTGTAATTTTTGTTATTTTAGATCGGCTAATGGTGATTAAAAAAGTTGTGTTTACTTACGGGCATTTGTGGCCAGCTGTCCAGTATTTATGTCCATTATTCCCGATAACAGTGGTTTTTTGACCAGAATTTTTTTTAAAACCCGAACTACGATTTATATTGCAATATTTGGTCATTTTCGTTGTTGGTAAAACGATCAAATTTATTATCAAATTAGCTGTTACAATCAGCTATCGATCCCTGAAAATTACCGCGACGTGCCGCCATTGTTGTCAAGCGAAAATACTTGCCGAAAACCACTTTTTGAACTCAAAATTTCAAGGTATTTTCAATTGAAAAAATCAAAACAAAAACCACCATTTTGAAAAAAAATCTTTTTTCTTTAATTATATTTCCGTTTCCGGCGAGTGTCGTGTGCAAAACGGCGGGAAATATGAATTGGGGAGTGCACTGTATACAGTGTACAGTATATCGACTGACGTGACGTCGGGCGAGATATCTCGCCTGCAGTAGTCAGAAGGTTAATTGAACTGGAGTTGTTGTCAGTCTGACATTCACGGAAAATTCCGGTTTTGCTGAACCAATCAAAGTTTTAATATTATTTGAATAAAAATTTCAAGATATATATGCAGTGTTCGAGATTAAAAAGTTGAGGCAGTATCCCAGTTGGATACTAACATTTCAAAATCTGGTATCCCACCTGAGAATTTAGTATCCCACTTAAATGAAGATCATAAATAACATTGTAACAAACTTGGACCACACTGTTCTCGTTTCCAGTCTATTGCTACGTGGCAATCAAAAAGATTTGCTGCACCTATTTTTGAGTAATACTGACATAAATTAATATTTAGCAGTAATCTATAATTTTATACACTTGTTCACAACCATTTTTCACCTGAAAGAGGTGGGCTTTGCATCCAGTCAAATCAGACATGGCAGTGGACGTCAAAAGGAGCGTCTCCTCCAAGCAATGTGCTGGGGTGGCCGGGGGGGAGGGGACAGTGATAGCAATAAGCAAAATTTTCCACTAGTCCACCGGACAAGTACATCTACAAATCTACAAAATATTTTTAGTTGTCCAAATAAGTTGTTAGTTTTATTCAAGAGCAACAACAATGTTTTTGATTACTCAAAATGAAAGTGCATTATACATTTTTACACTTGTCCACTGAACAACCACTAAGGTACATTATCACTTGTCAGGACAAATGGATAAGTGCTTATTTCGAACACTGGAGGGTATGAGGAGGGGTGAAGTCAGCAAACCCAGTTCCTACCAGTCTTAACCCTGATGACTTCATTCATTTCAACTTATTTTCATGCTTATATCCAATTACGGTTCAAGCACACTGTCCTAGGCACACACCTCAGCTATCAGGGCTGTCTGTTCAGGACATTGGGTTAGTTGTTAGTTGTTTAGTAGTTAGTGAGAGAGAAGAGGGTGTAGTAGCCTTACACCTATCCATTGAGATCTTAAGAATTCACTCTGAGTTGGAGCCGGTACCGGGCCACGAACCCTGTACCTACCAGGCTGTAGTCTGATGACTTAACCACTGCGCCACCAAGACTGGTTCCTGATGACTTAAGACACTTATTATGAGACCAGGGGGCTGAATGTAGCTCAGTCAGAAGAGTATTCACAAGTTGTGCTTTTGTTACAGGATCAAACCTCCTTAGTGGACCCATTCTGTGAGTGTCTCCACCCCCCCCCCCCAGTCTCAACCAATGCCCCACAACTGGTATATCAAAGATCATGGTATGTGCTGCCCTGTCTGGGGAAGTCCATACAAAAGATCTATTACTGCTAATGGGGAAAATTAACATGTATCAGGTTTCCTCTTAAGTCTGTACATGTCAGAATTACTAAATGTTTGACATCCAATTTAGCTGATGATGAATTAACCAATGTGCTCTAATGAAGAAAGGAAGGAAGGAAATGTTTTATTTAACAATGCACTCAACATATTTTATTTACGGTTATATGGCGTCAGACCACACAGATACTGAGAGAGGAAACCTGCTGTCACCACTTCATGGGCTACTCTTTCCAATTAGCAGTAAGGGATCTTTTATATGCACCATCCCACAGACAGAATAGTACATACCACGGCCTTTGTTACACCAGTTGTGGAGCACTGGCTGGAAAGAGAAATAGCCCAATGGGCCCACCGACGGGGATCGATCCTAGATTGATTGCTCATCAGGCAAGCGCTGTACCACTGATCTACGTCCTGCCCCCTGGTGTAATGGCAGTGTTCGAGATTAATGGTATCCCGATATCCCGGGGATACCAGAATTTAATTTTGGATACCAGTCTTCAAGAACCCAGTATTCCACCGGGATGCCATATAATACTAAATTCTCAAGTGGGATACCAGATTTTGAAATGTTAGTATCCAACTGGGATACTGGCCAAATTTTTTTAATCTCGAACACTGAATAGTGTCATAAAAAAAAAACCCTTTAACTTTGACTACACCACCGAAACAGGTTGCAGAGTTGTCCAAGACCTGGTTGACCCATGAAGGCATAACTTGAATTTGACTAAAAAAAATTACGTAAGGGAAGCAACTCTTATCACTCTGCAGATGTCAAAAGTAGCCCTGACCTGTGTCCAGTTAATGTTACTGGACAGACAGCCCAGATAGCTGAGGTGTATGCCCAGGACAGCATGTTTGAACCTTCATTGGATATAAGCATGAAAATAAGTTGAAATAAATAAATGAAAATAATTGCATCCATAGCTCAGTGGTAAAACACTCAATTGATTCGCGATCGGTCTAGGATTGATCCCCATCTGTGAGCCCATTGGGCTATTTCTCAATCCATCTAATGCACCACATATGGTATATCAAAAGGCTATGATATGTGCTATCCTCTCTGTGGGATGATGTGCATATAAAAGATATCTTGCTACTATTGAAAAATGTAGCAGGTTTCATTTCTAAGACTATGTGTCAGATTTACCAAATGTTTAACATCTGGTAGGCAATGATTAATAAATCAATGTGCTGAAACAATCGTTTTGTTTGTGCATAGGTTAGTGTTAAAGATTTTTTTGTTTCATGACACCACTAGAACACATTGATTTATTAATAATTAATCAGCTATTGGATGTGAAACATTTGATAATTCTGACATATAATCTTAGAGGAAACTGCTTCAGTTTTCAGTTTTTAGCAAGATATCTTTTATATAATGTGCTCTTCCCACACACTAGAACAACACATACCATGGTCTTTGATATACCAGTCATTGAGTACTAAAGCTGTATCCTAACCATACACAAGTGATGTGGGCGATTGTTAGAAATCATTGATTTCAATTGCTGCATCCTAATCACATGCATGTGGCACGACAGATTTGTATATGGCGATTGAAACCAATGATTTCTAAAATAATCACCCATGGTGCTCACATCCGGTTAGGATACAGCTTTATTGGGATATGGTGGAGAGAATCCAGTCAGAGAATGGATGCACTGAGTGGGTTCGATACTATGCCCAAAGCACCTCAGGCGAGAGCTCTGCTGTTTGAGGTGGATCCCACCTCTCATGCATAGGCTACAAGCAATGTTGTTTGGTGCATTACAACCGGCCTCGGTGGAGCAGTGGTTAAGCCATCGGACTACAGGCTGGTAGGTACAGGGTTCGCAGCCCGGTACCGGCTCTAACCCAGAGCGAGTTCTTAAGGGCTCAGTGAGTAGGTGTAAGGCCACTACACCCTCTTCTCTCTCACTAACCACTAAACAACTAACCCACTGTCCTGGACAGACAGCCCAGATAGCTGAGTTGTGTGCCCAGGTCAGCGTGCTTGAACCTTAATTGGATATAAGCATGAAAATAAGTTGAAATGAAATGGTACATTACAGCTGATTTACAGTTTGTGTATAATTTTTCAAATGATCATTTGTTTTTCAGTTATTCAGTTAAAAAATGGTAATTCAAACCAAAATATTTTTGGCACAACCACTTTTCAGGTTTTATATATGTTTTTGGCATATGACCCATTTTTTAAGGTTACGCAAATTCTGAATTTGTAATTAGGACTACTGGTGGGTTTTTTTTTTTTTTTTTAAATTTCAGGGTGAGCAGAAAATTTTGCCAAATCATCTATTTAAACTTTAAAGATTTCAAAAACACAATTAGTTTCTAATAAAATAACAAAATTAAAAATATAAGTAAAAAAAAAAGAAAAGAAATTATGACTATCACAGTGTCTGCGCGTAACTTTTTTTTTGATTTGCCATCCGGGCAAGTGGTGACAGCACTTTCACTTGCCCAGATCTATTTTCACTTACTCGAATAATATTTTCTAAAAAAACAACAATATTGCAACAGATTATAAGAGAAAACAATTTATTTTTAGTATTTTCCTGCACTCAACCAACCCACTCTTTAAATAAATAACAGACATGCCACTGTGACTCCCAACTGTCACTGTCAATACATTTGTGATATTGTTAGTCACTTAACGCCATAATTCCCGATTCTATAATTTCTAACAAACAAAGATGCTTGCGTTCACCAAACGTTGAGCACTGGTATAACCGACACAACCCTTCCTCCCCCCACCCCATCTCAATGAAATAATAATAATAATTAAAAATCGTCCGGACCCTGCTATCATGCATTAATTTTTGCGTACTGTACGCATGTTTTAATCTATTTAAGAGGAATATAAGTAAAAAAAGAAAAAAAAGAAAAAATTATGACTATCATGCATTAATTTTTGCTTACCTGTACGTATGTTTAATTTATTCTACTTCAAGATAAAGAAAGTCATATATAAAATTTGTTGGTTGACAAATAACAAGTTGTGAATGTTTACAGAACATACATAACTACATGTATATTATATACATAGAGGTAATGAGGTACAAGTGTAACATACATGTGTTTATGGGTGTATGTGTCACAGGCCCAGTATTGTATTGTACACCTGTTTGAACTGGTCGCTAGGTTTTGGCAATGTTTGGGGTACTAATGTTTCGTGCTGCCTAGGTGAAAGTGTTGTTAGGTGGTAGATTTACACACTGCCCTATCAATGAGTGCAGTTATCACATTGTCAGATACAGAGCAACATGTTCAGACATGTAGGTGTACTGGCGGGAATCGATCCATGAAATAAAACATTTAATTTTATTTCTCTCTTTTGCTTTTAAATGTACTAAACCATTTTAAATGTAGTTGTTAACGGATACCTCAAGTGTATTATATACCTGAGGCTCATATTGAATAAAATATTAACATTCCCACTTTCTTTTATTTTATATTCTGAGTTATGTGTGTGTATATATATTGTATCGTGTCAAGAACATTTTGTTTAAAACAGTTGATAGCAATAGTTGCTAATCCATTTAAAATTGATAAAAAAACCTACTGTTTAATGACATTTTAAAATTGTGTAGCAGTCTTTGAAACTTGAATACTATAGAAAATCCTGACATTAATACAGATTTATACATTGTTTTATTTGATTGCAATGTAGTAGATGTACTTTCATTGAAAATAAAATGTTTGTCTGGACTTCGAGTACATAATACTTGAATCATTTGGCTTAATAAACTAGAGTTTTGTCAACCAGTTCCCTACTTTTGATACATCAAAGATTCTGGTATGACTGTTGGAAGTGCACATAAAAGATCCATTGTTTTTTTTTTAATAGAAATAGCGTATGTAACAAGTTTCCTCTTTCTGTCTCTTTTGACCAAGTGTTCAAATAACCATGTTAGGCACCAAGGAGCCATAACCGGCCTTGGTGACGCAGTGGTTAAGCCATCGGACTATAGGCTGGTAGGTACAGGGTTTGCAGCCCGGTACCAGTTTCAATCCAGAGCGAGTTCTTAAGGGCTCCATGGGTAAGGCCACTACATCCTCTTTTCTCTCTCACTAACCACAAACCAACTAACAACTAACCCACTGTCCTGGACATAGCCCAGATAGCTGAGTTGTGTGCCCAGGACAGTGTGCTTGAACCTTAATTGGATGTATGCTTGAAAATAAGTTGAAATGAAATGAATCAAGGAGCCATAGTTTGAAAAAGAGCTGAGATGTTAAACAAATATATTCCTTTTAAGTACTTACGGGCCTAGCTGTGGCCTCAACTTATTGTGGTATAACATTCATTTAGTGCTGTCAAGTGCTATAAATGTTGTCCCAATCAGATCGGTAATAAATTCAGAAAAATGTAAATGTCAAACTTGTCAGTATCGAAGTTGTTCACTGGAAAACAAGATTTATTTTCCTTTGTTTTGGAGCATGCATATAGGTGTTCCACGTTAACCAGTCAAGAGTATTACAACACACGTTTATTGTTTAATGCAGTAGGTCTGCAGTTACATCTCAGCACTGACCAGTAAGAGTATTAAAACAGACATTTGTCATTGTCCTGTCAACTGCTACCCAGATAACTTCTTGTGGTGTAAAGGGCTGAATGTCCACTCTAGTTCTGAAAGAAAACAAATGAGGCATGTGTAGGGGGGAAGGACAACCGTGTGGATTGACAATCACTGGTAATGGGTTTACTGAATTACAGCCAAATGTTCTTGATGGACATCGGTTGTGAGTTCTTGATGGACTGGTTAACATACATTTACAACTGATCAACAGACCTATCAGTTGATTTTGGTAATTAAACTTATTTCACCAGTGTCTTAGATTTCAGTTCCTCTTGAAACTGATGAATTCCCAGAAGTGAAATTGTTAATTTTCCAATTGTATTGTTGGAGTATTTTCACAAGGAAAACTAAACACTTTCGAAAAGTGAAGCAGATTCAGATTTTGACCTTTTCAATTAGGTTTTGATTTCACAGTTTACGTTAACAAAACTGGATTATACATTTGTTACAAAAGTGTCGAAAATGTTATGTTAATAAAACTGAATCATTTGTTATGAACATGTTATGAATATTGTGTTAATACAAGTGGATCGTATACAGCGGTTATGAAAGAGTTGTAAATATTGTATTGAAATGGATGGAAAGAAGGATGTACCAACCGAGGTTAAAGATGGAAAGAAGAGGCTCACTAAACAAGCCAGTTTTATGTATATGGAGAAACAGTTCCTTGTGGTTTGTAGACTTTATAATTACATGTATTAAAATCTATTTTTTAAATTAGTTTTTATTTACAATGTTCTGTCGAAACTATCATCATTGAGAGTTTGTCAAGATGCTGATAAAATCCTTCCTTCATATGACAATTATTTCACTCATGTCTACTTATGAAGGTTCAATGATCTATGTAATGCTAGAGTCAGACTATCAACTGCCAGCACAAAGTTGGCCAACTTTTGCTCTCACAACTTCTACGACTGTCCAGTTGTTAATCTGAGTGCTTTTAATTAAACGCTCGATTCTCACCACATAACCCTCGGTGGGCCCATTGGGCTATTTCTCGTTCCAGCCAGTGCACCACGACTGGTATATCAAGGGCCATGGTATGTGCTATCCTGTCCAGGGATGGTGCATATAAAAGATCCCTTGTTACTAATGGAAAAATGTAGCGGGTTTCCTCTCTAAGACTATATGTCAGAATTACCAAATGTTTGACATCCAATAGCTGATGATTAATAATCAGTGTGCTCTAGTGGTGTCGTTAAACAAAACAAACAAACTTCTATTGTTGTATAATTATAAACTAGTGATAAATTTTAAATAATGCTGTTAAAAGTTAAAAACATCAAATTGTGACAACGTAACAATATTAAAGAGGCAGTGATAACAATGATATTGTTGTAATGAGACTTTTTTCAGATTTTTTTTATCATGTTGGAGGAAGAAGGTTGTCATGCAGAGAAATAAGTCACAAAAAATTATTCTAAAAACTCATACAAATTATCAAATATTTTGCCAGGAATTCCTGATTCATTATCTCACTATTTTGATTACCATATTATGGTACGTGTATTAAAAATGAAAGTTGTAAATTGTCTTGGTATATTATTGCAAGGAAATTTCAAGCTTTCTTTTCCTTGTATGTTAGAGTTAACCGTTGGGTACAACACTAGATTTCAAACATGTACAAGTTAGAAAATAAGATACATTTGTACGCTTGATTTAAAAGAAGGAAAGAAAAGCAACTTTTTAACATGTATAGAGTTCTAACATGTAGCGACATTAAGATGATGTGTTAGACATACCAAAAACAAACCCGAACAAAAAACCTACCATAGCTAAAATAAAACTATAATACTGTCATACCAGTTTCATATATTTTAAGTAGTTTTCATGTCTTCAATAAAAATTTTAAAAAGAAAACAAAAAAAAAAGAAGTTTTTTTTCCGCTGTTTAAGAATCCATTTGTACCCTGGTTATCAAGCTAGTCCATGAAAGCTAACTGCGTATATTGAATTACTGCATTCATTAATCTTGAATGTCAGACCTAATTGCTTTTGACTGCAGTTGAATCAGTAATTATCAGTCCATTTAGTGTATCACAACTCCGTGCAGGTTTGCAAAGGTACACTTGTTTTGATAACAGATTAATCAGGACTGGTTCCTTTTCATGTGTCCCGATTGTGCAGATTGTGTGACAAAACATCCTGTGTGTTCGAAATGGATCGCTCAGGAATTATCACCAACAAAACAGTCTCTGTTGAAGTCAGATCAGTTGTGAATATTGCTAACAAATGAAAGTATTTCAGGTCTTGATAAACTGACAATGCTGGGTTTTTGTGGGGGTTCACACAATGGAGAGTTGTGTGGTTACTGTGGGCTCGTGAGACAAACAGAACTCTCTAAGACTGCTGTTATTGATCTGCAAATTCCAACGTCAAGACTCGAGAGGGGGCTACAGTCAAAGTGCTTTAACTATTAACGTTGGCAAAGTTTACCAATCAGCCTGTTTGACAGTACACTATAGTGACAAATTGACAAATATTGGCCGAGTATCGGAACACCTAGATACGTAAACATGTCACAAGTCGGATCGCGGGAGTTTGTATAATTACTCAATCAACTGCAGGTTTCTCTTTGATAGTCCGAGTTTAATGGTGTATGTGGTGAAGTTTCAACTGACTATGATTTATGCTCCATTGTAATAGTTGGTTGACAAAGATGTTGGATGTCAGAGATTTGTGTCAGAGAGAAAATTTGCAACATTTTCTAGAATAGTTCTACGGACTTTAGACAGTGGCGATTAAATGCTGTTGAGTTGTGTTTTAACTCTTTCAAAATGGCCTCAGCACAGGTGAATGCTACCAATGCCAGTAAGATGAATCGAGAATTTCAGGTGGTGAGTCGGTGATTTGTGTTCTTTAACATGAGATAGGAAGTGGTACTAAATTCCACTATGTGATAAGTTTATTGTTTACATTCATTGACAATGTTAGATAATGACATTAAATGGTTATATGATTTTTTTCTTGATATTTATGTAATTTGTGAATGCACATTACATGTGTCATTCCATGTCAATTTAGCAACTGTCTTCCATTGCACCAGGGCGGGAGATAGCCCAGTGGTACAGCACTCGAACGATGCGTGGTCGGTGTGGGATCGATCCCCGTTGGTGGGCCCATTGGGCTATTTCTCGTTCCACCGAGTGCACCACGACTGGTATATCAAAGGCCATGATATGTACTATCCTGTCTGTGGGATGGTGCATATAAAAGATCCCTTGCTACTGATCTAAAAGACAGTGGCGACAGCGGGTTTCCTCTCTCAATATCTGTATGGTCCTTAACCATATGTCAGATGCCATATAACTATAAATAAAATGTGTTGAGTGCATCATTAAACAAAACATTTCTTCTTCCATTGCACCATTTTAAAATTGGCTTTTTTTCTTCTTTTTTCTTCTTCTTATTTTTTATGCATTAAACAGAGATGTGATTTTTCAGCTTTTTATCTGGATTTCAGCTTTTTTGTGTAAAATAATTTTCACAAAGTTTACTATAGACTGGATTTGATCTGAAATGCTAAAAATATGACCTTTATATACACATGTACATGTGGGTATGGTACAGAGGTTTTAGCTTTTTAAAATCAGTTCAGCTTTTATTTTTAAATACCTATCACATTCCTGATTTATTGAAACTATCTTCATGTAATTATTCTGAAACTTCGAGCTGTATCTAATAATTTTCCAGGTTTTGTTACAGGATTAACCTTTTGTATTGTTTATTAAATATAGTATTTATGGAATTTCATTGTAATACAGACCTGTACCATTTTGATGGGCCCATATATTCATTGAGTATTTTTCACAGAGCTCTGAAATTGTTTATAATGTAGAAAAACCGACCCATGGAATATTCCAAATTTGTGGTCATTTCTTGTGCTTGGTTAATAGGAGAGGACCTGTGGTACAGGTACCTACAAATAATTTTTTGTATTATGTATGTATTGTAACATAGTTAGTCTGACTCTATATTTAAGTCTAAGTTAATCTCTTAAGGTCTAGGATTGATCCTTGTTGGGCTATTTCTCATTCCAGCCAGTGCACCACGACTGGTATATCAAAGGCCTTGGTATGTGTTATTCTGTCTGTGGGATGGTGCATATAAAAGATCCCTTGCTGCTAATTGAAAAGAGTAGCCCCTGAAGTGGCAACAGCAGGTTTCCTCTCTCAATATCTGTGTGGTCCTTAACCATATGTCCGACGCCATATAACCTTAAATAAAATGTATTGAGTGCGTTGTTAAAACATTTCCTTCCTTCCTCTAAGGTTTTGGTGTGAATTACAAACCATTATTACTCAATGTAGTATTGTCTGAACTTCCTTTGTCACAATTCAATGTATCTATCCACATTATGATTGCCATTCCTTTCATTTCAACTTAGTTTCGTGCTTATATCCAATTAAGGTTCAAAAACGCTGTCCTGGGGACACACTTCAGCTATCTGGGTTGTCTGTCCAGGACAGTGGGTTAGTTGTTAGTAAGAGAGAAGATGGTGTAGTGGTCTTAAAGCTACCCACTGAATTGTTAAAACTCGCTCTGGGTGTGAGCCGGTACCGGGCTGCAAATGCAAACCCTGTTCCTAACAGCCTTAAGTCCGATGGCTCATATGTTATAGCTCTAAAGAAGATAATATTATTTGGGAGACTATAACGCCATTATTTTGTAAATATTTAAGTCACCCAAACAGGACATTGGTTGCATTTGGCGACCTGGCCACAGGCTGTTTCGAGACCTGCACTTCATTTTCGAATTTACCTTATTTTGACACCAAATAGCCAAAATTATTTTTTGATACTGATGTGTTGTTAAACTTTCATTTATTAATTCATGTCTTTTATTATTGTTCAAATTATACCTAGTATAGGCCCTAAGCCATTATTATAATTTTATATATAATATAAATTATAAATTGTCATGGTTTATTGCAGTAATTTAGAGTGTTTATCATGGGACTTGTCGATAATCAAATAGTGTTCATTGTTGTGTTGTGTGTTTAGTCTGGCTCTCTGTGTGGTGTTAACCTGTCACATGCTCTATTAGCAAGCTTTATATCTCCCCGGGGCTACGTACGGCCACCTGGGGGTTGGGTTCTTATTGATTGGACAGTATAAATTGATTTCATTACTTGATATGAAAACAAGTACATTTGTACATGTTTATTTCTAAAATAACAGACAGTTATCGACTATACGTGTATATATAGCTTAGATTCAGAAACAATCGCCGTGTTAATCGCAGAGTCTGAACAATATACCTATGGAATATAATCTAATCGGAGGCGGAACGTAGCCCTCGTTCGATGCGCAGTTGGTGTGGGATCGATCCCCATCGGTGGGCCCATTGGACTATTTCTTATTCCAACCAGTGCACCAAGACTGGTATATCAAAGGCTGTGGTATGTACTACCCTGTCAGTGGGATGGTGTATAGACCCAGTGATTTTCCGCAATTGCAGAAAATGGACGGAATTCACGGAATTCCCATTGTGAAACGGAATTACGATTTTCCGCGAAGTTTAAAAAAAATTAATACCATTTTACTATTGCCACACACTGTAAAACTGACGATTGGCCCGTGTGCAGTACTATTAGCAAACGCTTAGTGTCGTATTTACCGATGCTACATTCAGCCAGACCGAGCGGAAAAACGTCAACCAAATGGCCACGTTGGGAACTAAATACTTCGCGAACGTTAGCTGGCTGAACTTGGGACTGATTCACTGCTTAGTCTGTTGCACCTGCGAAGACGGGACAGGTTTTTTTTTTTTTTTTTCAGGAGTAAGTTCAGTCAGCGGTTTGTCATGGAAGACTGATTTTTACGTTTTGTCAACACTAAGCCCCGTTGAATAAAACAGTGCACTCAATTGTTGGACAAATATGCTTTATGTAACCTTTGCTCCGATTTTTCACTACTAATATGAAGGCCTACTTTGATTTAACAACAAATAGCGATGTATGTCGACACCAGTCAATATTGGGACCCTTGTTTTGGTTTCGTACAAAGTAAATATAACAGACCCAACGGTATTTTTTTTTATATGATATATTTGACAAAAGGTACTTCTAACTTTTTTTCATCTTTTAAAACTTAAAAATTTAATATTTTGTCAAGAATTATGAAAAAGTAAAAAGTAAACAGCGTTGTCTGCCTGTTATGTTAATTTGTCACAGCTTGTGTTATTTAAATTGTTAATTAGGCCTACACATTGTATTCTGAAACGGAAATGAAACGGAATTTACAGAAACATGAAACGGAAAATAGTTTTTTTTGAAACGGAAAACCACTGGGTCTAGGTGTATATAAAAGATCCCATGCTGGAAATTGAAAAGCGTGGTCTATGAAGTGGCGACAGCAGGTTTCCTCTCTCAGTATCTGTGTGGTCCTTAACCATTTGTCTGACGCAGTATAACCATAAATAAAATGTGTTAAATAAAACATTTCTTTCTTTTGTTTTATAATCTAATGCAAACAATGCTTGTAGAATCTAGTGTGAATAGTTACCTGGGCATTTACCAGATGTTCACAATACATTACAGGGTATCAAATAAAGCAACTGGAATTTTGAATTGGTTTGCATGGAGTATTTAGTATTGGTTGCATATTAATGACCTCTGATGTGTGGTTTTAAAGAGACAGACCCTAGATCCAGCCCATGAAAATGCACACTAAGTTTAGTTAATCTACAAACCTGTAACACATTTGGATAAAGTTATAGTTGAGTGAAACATGAGTCTGTGACTTTGAAATGGTGAAATACCCTCTAAAAATAGACTATAACTCGACTTCATAACTGTTACTTCTCAGATGCACGTATGTTTTTAGAAATACGAGAAATGCCTTTTGTGATATTAAAAACACCAGGATGACCAAAAACACTTTGAATGTATGGAAATAGACAATAAAATCTAAATAAAGTCTGATTTTAGTTATCAAAAAGACGGATCTGATAGTAAAAACTATGCCTTAGTGTTTAAAAACTAGGGTATGTCCCTTTAAGGTTTGGATTTGAGTTGTAAGTCACATGCATATTGTATAATCAAGATGTATCATCCAAATTTATAAAACGAATTAATCCCCAGTTAAATTGGACCTATTTTATTTGTGAGGTATTGAATGGACTACAAAGTTGACTGAATGAAAAAATATAAACAGGTCATGTCGGGATGTAATATTTATTCAATTTAAACAGGACCATGAAATTTGTCTAGAATAGACAGGATTCCTGTTTGTTTCAGTGTATTATGATAAAATATGGGGAACATGATTTAAACATTATTGAAATCAATATTATACTTGTAATTTAATGAACAGGGATATTAGTTACTAAAGCAAGTAGATTTACTGATGTATGATAAAACTCAAGTTGTATGGCACTATTAGCAACACAAGAACATTGATATGTCCTGTATCTTAAACTGAAGGTATCTGCGTTTTATACCTATATGTATACAGAAAATCAATTTTCCGTCTCAGTGTAAATTATTCAGAGGATACTGAGAACCTGGCTCTGTGGAAACCGTTTGTTGCCATGGAAACCGTATAAATACATGTGGCTTAGATGACAGTGCTCAGTAGTTGGTATATTCAGTGGTTTCATTTACGAAGACTGTGATTTGTTTTTGTTATTATGGCTGAACGACTGATTAATATTTTAAAATTCCGGGTAAGATTTTGCAAATATCTACATGTAGTCTAGTCATAACTTCTTGCTACAGTGTATATATTTTTCAACAGGTACTCATGGCTTGACACAGACTTCTGGTTGGTGATACATGTTTATACACCTGGCTCCGTATTCATAAACACACTTAAGTCAACGTATGATACCTAAATACATACTTAAAGTACATAGATAGGTATCATATATTGACTTAAGTACGTTTATGAATATGAAGCCATGCAGGGGCCTAATTCACCAAGCTCTCTTAGGCTCTGCTAGACAACAAAGCATCCTCTTTGCAAGACTTTTAGCATTGCACTGCGAGATCACAAAGTTGCGACAGTTTAGTGAATTAGGCCCCTGGAAATTAATTAAACACCAACTGAATTCTATTTCTGCCAAAAGTCTGCCTAGAATTAGTTGTCTCTGCTGAGAGTACCGAGATAGCATGAATAAATGACTTTTAAGAAGCACATCAGTGTGATTTCAGCTCCATAGATAATTATATATTATTATACATTTTCATGCATATTTACCGTTTTTGTATTTTCCCCTACAGTGTTTCTACCAGAAAGAAATTTTTGGGTATGGCACTAGGGAATTGAATGCAACCACAGTCGACAGGGGGTATGGTGGGCCTCCCTCAGAAAGAAAATGGGTTATGTTTAGGGTTAGTGTTAAGAAAATCATACATTAATGTTAAGGGTAATTAATTTTGTTAAAAGGTTAACTTTAAAAAAACAACAACAAAAAAACAAAACATCTGGGTATGGTGTCATACCATTTTATCCTCTGGCAGAAACCCTGCCCTAGAATACATGAAATTTTGATGTAATTACAGTCTTACTTGCCATATCAATCTGTTTTAATATTCCCTATATACAGAAAACATTAATTTCAGTGTTTGGTATCCACGAAATGGTCACAATTTCTTTTGAAGTAACTCAATTCTTTATTGAAACTTTTGAGCAATAACAGCTCATCAGTTGTAAGTATATGGCATATGATCAGAAGTAGGTGGTGTTTAGTTAATTTCCAGATGTACATTGTATATTTACATATAGTACCTGTAATTAATTTGTGTGTTTTTGTGTTTGTGTGTTTTTAGCAAAAGTTGAAAGAGGAGCGTGAGGCAAAGAGGGCCCAGCTCGATGACCGCCATTACTACATGCTCCAGAGTGTGGCTGACAGTCTCGGCTTGGAGAGGTCGGAGGTTGAGGATGCCATCTTGGAAGGCAATCAGGTAAACTAGTGTATTACCACTGTGGCATACTAGAACAGCTTCAAAAAAATGTGGGAGTGAAATGCAACTTTGTGATAGAGTGCTCGCCTGAGGAGCAGTGGGTCGAAAGATCCATCCTTCTTGGTGAAATCAGTATCGTTTTTTTTTTATCAATGCTCCAGGACCGGCATGCTAAATGTCATGGTATGTGCTACCATGTCTCTGGGAAAGCACATACTGCTGTTTGGTACGATTATCCCGTGTAGCAGTAGTGGGTTTCCGCATTTTCTAGACCAAGTGTAAAAACAATGGTATGTTCGATGCCAGATATAGCATTAGACTTTTTAAATATGATGACATGTCATTAAACAAATAATACTGATGTAGTGTTTTCCCTAGCTTGTAGTTATTTTGCCATTCGTTTATTAAAGCAAGCTCATTAAATTCATATATTTTGATTTCAATTAAAAAAAATTGGTCTTGAATTTAAAAAAAAATGTACCCTAAAAATTGTGAAAATGCCCCAAAAGTGTTTAATCTTGCTAAATGTCTAGTGAAAATGCTACTGATTTGTTTGGTTTCTGGCCATCAGCTTTTCCTTTAAGGTTTATTTTCCCCTACAGTTTTGATGGAAAGTTCGGAAAATTGGTACAATGATCCTCTGGGGAACCCTCCACACATTTATAGAGAGATATGTTGGAAATCTTGAATTAGTGAATTTTTTAAATTAAATTTAAACATTTTAAATAGAAATTTATCCTTGAGCTTTTAAAAGTCTATTGTCTCCAAGAGTTTTTCTTTTTGTATCGAATACTACTGAAAGTTGATAGTATGATTCCCTGGGACAGTCTCCACAAACTATTAGAGATATATTTAGGAATTTTAAAATTAAAATTCAATGCCTATTTTCTCCTAGAGCTTAATGAATTATCCATGTACATAGTAATTAATTAATTTTTGAGGTGAATATTATATAGTGGAGCTCTTTAGGCTGATAGGTTTCATGTTATGTTTTTATAAATTGGTACCTCAGATTACCTACATGTACCTATAGAGTGTATACTACCAAATCAAATCCCATAGACGACAATAGTAATATATGTGGCTAAAACTCCTACCTGCAGCATATCAATCAACATAAAGGCCACAGATATAAATACTACCACCCCTCACCCTTAAAGTGAATCAGAAAAAATTGGGGGTCAAGCTGCTTATTTCTGAGATAACGGGTAGTGTCTATGACTACCCTAGTTCTGTACAAAATTTGAGTACTTTTTTTCACAGGTACCGCATACAGTACATGTTTCAAGCACAAAGCTACTTAACACAGTGGTACTAGATGAAATAAAATTGCATACATTTTTTGCCCAGATGAAACCTTTTTTTTTTTTTTACAACCAACACACTCACATTTATCACCAATCACAGGACTTGTGGTGTTCACTTCTCTGTCAAAAGTTTGGTGCACCTAGAACTTTGACCGAGCTGGAAGTTATTTGGTTTAGTACTACAATGATAGTCTGTAATTATTGTATTGTTTGTTCAGATTGAAATCATGGATGGTTTCCTGGGTGTGGATGGAATCAAGCGCTTGATGTTCTATTATCAGGAGCCTGAGAGTGAGAGGGAACAAGGTAATTAACAAACTTTAACAGTTCGTACTCAATTTTCAACATTTTCATGTTTCTACAAACCATATGCTGGTGAGAAAGGGTTAACACAAGTGTCTTCTTTTTAGGCGAAAATGCTTATGTATTTCTTTTGTAAAAAAAAAAAAAGGTTACACTTTGTACGCTGGTGAAATTTTTTATAATTGTAAACATGTTTAACAGTGTTATCGATGTTGTCATAATTGTTAATACCCCTGTCCTCAACAGTGAGGTTATATCTAGTGTTGCTTTGTCCAAAATGTATTCTTCAGTTATTGTTTGTTAGAAATTTTAATTAGGATTTCATGAGCAAACTTAAATAAGAGATAATCATGTATATTCATGTGTTGCATGCTAAAATTGGAACTTAAGCCATTCAAAGCTCAAATCTTGTGACAATATCTCCCATATTTAAAATTGGTGATTTAAAATAATAATATCAACAATTTTAGGTAATTTATGTTTATAATTTTGTTTTAGAAAATTAATTTTAATATATAGAAAATAATTATCTACCCAGGTAACTGTATTATAATGTGAGTTACAATGATTTGTTTTTACATGAATGATTTTTGAAATGCAAATTTATTTTTCCTTCTACACAATTCAGTGTTGATAAAAATGGATTAACTCCAGAGGTAAATAACAGTATCACCAATCACTCAACAGTTTTCAATCACTAAAAAAATATCAGTCACATTTCACCAGTGAATGATTTTGTTTGTTCTTTTTTTTTCGTTTACTTCTTTTTTTTTCTTTTTTTTTCTTTTTTTTTAAATTAAATGTTTATTTCATGAATGCATAATAGCAAATTTGAAATTATTTAAATATGTACAATGTCTAGATTTTAGATTAACTAAAAAACAAACTATATTTCCATTTACACAGTAAATGGATTCTGTATAAAAGATACAACAGCCAGTGTTTCTGCCAGAAAGAAATCTTTGGGTATGGTGCTATGAAATTGAATGCAACCACAATCAACAGGTGGCAAAGGGGGCTTCTCCCATAAAGAAAATGGGTTACGTTTAGGGTTAGGGTTAATAAACTCGTACAGTAATGATAAGAATAATTAATTTTGTCAAAAGGTTGACTTAAAAAACTGAATCTGCAAACAAATTTGGGTATGGCGCCATACCCGTTTTACCCTCTGGCAGAAGCCCTGACAGCTGTTTTCAGTCAGTGATATAGAAGAACCCCATTTATCCGGACAGTACGATTTTCTCCAAAAAGTGACCGGATAAACCTATTTCCATATAAAGTCAAAATACAAATGTCAATACTTTATAAAATATTCAGTAACACTGTGTTGCCTGATAGCACAAAAGTGTGAAACTCTTTAATTGTGGCCAATTTCTGTGTTATTATTATCTAGAGACTGATCCTGTGTGTACATACATGCATGTTTTAATAGATCGCTCACAAACATGTACATTAGGTTTTAAACAGTTTGGCTTCATGCACAATATATATAACACATCTAACTGGAATTATTTGTATATGTTATAACTGATAGAGATTTATTGTTTTTTTTTTAATTTTAATATTTAATTTATAAAAAATCTTAAGTTATATTTTCAGTATTTTTATAAAAAATAAAACATATTTTTGATGTTTAAACTACGTCTGCACAATATGGCACAGACAATTATATTGATAGGGGTGAAGGTAATTAAATATTTAGCTCACATAACTGTTTTTGAATTTGAATGACTACCATTATTTAAATGAATTTATTTATTTATTTTATGTATTGTTATTAACAAAGTTTTGCTCAGGCCTGTGGAATTTGATGTGGTGTCCAACACTTTTGTCTTCTGCCATCAACAAGACATTTTCTTGTGTTTTTTCAGTTGTCGATTTTCGACTACCAGGTTCACATGATGCAAGGCGTAAAAACACGTGTATGAATTTTACACTTGCGTTATATCATATATCTGTACACCTACGTACTCTCTGCACATACTTGATCACTTGATGATTAGAATTAATACCACTTCTCTCAGATATTAACTGATGTGTATATATGCACTTTGTACTGACTCGGTTGACAGTAGTTAGAATTAATTCATTCCACTTATCTCAGGTGGTAATTTATGTGTACAACTACTATGTACAGACTTGATCAACAGTAATTAGAATTAATACCACTTATCTCAGGTATTAATTTGTTTCATTTAAGCATACAAACACTCTGGACAGACTGGGTTGACCCTTATTAGAATTATTTATTATTATTGTTTTCATTTCAACTTATTTTCATGCTTATATCCAATTAAGGTTCAAACATGCAGTCCTGGGCTGTCTGTCCAGGACAGTGGGTTAATTACTTGTTAGTGGTTAGTGAGAGAGAAGAGGGTGTAGTGGTCTTAACCTACCCATTGAGTCATTAAAACTCGCTCTGGGTGGGAGTCAGTATCAGGTTGCGAACCCTGTACCTACCAGCCTTATGTCCGAAGACTTAACCATGACGCCACCGAGGCCGGTTATTAGAATTAATTAATACCGCTGATCCCTGATGTTAATTTATGTGTTAAAAAACCCTACATGATCAGCAGTAATTAGAATTAAATTGCTGATCTACATTACTTGATTTTCATTTCTATAAGTTATATCCACTTAACATTCAAGCATGCTGTCCTGGGCACACATCTTAGCTATTAGGACTGTCTATCCAAGATGGTAGGTTAATGGTTAGTTGTTACTGTTCAGTGAAAATGATGTCAGTGTAGCAGAATTACACATGCTCGTCGACTCGTTGAGCTGTCAAAATTCACTCAGGGTAGCAGCCGGTACCAGGATTTGAACCCAGTACCTACAACTCTTTAAGACTGATGATTTAGCCACCAACCTACTAACGGCAGTCATTGAGAATAATCTGCCTATGGCTTAAATCATACATCAGTGCGATTTGTTGACAATGATACACAACTCCCAATTTAAATATACAATGTATATTGGT
Organism: Gigantopelta aegis; assembly: GCF_016097555.1. Taxonomy (NCBI): domain Eukaryota; kingdom Metazoa; phylum Mollusca; class Gastropoda; order Neomphalida; family Peltospiridae; genus Gigantopelta; species Gigantopelta aegis. The sequence continues at coordinate 45,659,418 of NC_054712.1, read as the reverse complement.
GTGTTTTATATATTGTAATATTATGCACCTGAATTGAGATCAATCACTCTCCTATTTCTTCAGTACAGTGTCCTTTATAGATTGTGTCGTGTATGTATAGCTGTACAGATGAATTTGATGTTGGTAATCTTTGCTTTAAATACCCTCGTATGGGCCATATATCTCTGGCTTTTGTCAAGTTGTTTATGCGTTGCTAAGCACAGGGCATTACTCGAGAACAAAGAAATTGCTTTCTATTCAACCAGCGCATAATGAGATTGTGTCTCTGTGGTTCTATATATTGAAATTTCTCAAACATTCCAAATAGTGGTACATTTTTAACAATCAATAATGGAAGAACTGTAGTGAAAGAAAGAAAAAAAAAATGTTTTCAACAGTAGCAATATACATGCATTTCTGTAGTGGGGAAAACAATTTTTTTAAAGTAGCCATATTTATTTGTAGTGAAATAATAAAATGATTGTAAAAGTGGAATTGTAGTGGAAAAAATAAAATATTTTAAAAACTAAAAGTAGCCATGCACCTTATGTAGTGTTGTTGTCAGATTTTATTTATTTTTTAGTTTTTTGGTGTGGGGTGGGGTGTAGGGTGGGGGTTCTTTTGTGTGTTTTTTTGCATATATTGAAAGCTGTTTTTGTCTTTTTTAAATTACTATATAATAAATAAGTTAATAATTTTAATACAAATGTAAGATGAAATTAATAGTAAATATAAAAATGGTATACTATGTCAATAATTAAATATCAAATAATCTTAGTAGTGAATATCATAATATGTGTGAATAATGTGTGTAATGGTAAACTTCATGTTAAAATATGTTATCTGAATAGTGGATATCAAAGTATGTTTTCTTAACAGTGAATATAAAAAAGACTGTCCAGTTTAGAGGGGTTATTTTCTGTACTGATAGTTTAAAGGGTACAGTGAAAAACATTTAGTTTTGAGGGAATTCCACTTTACAGAGGGTCTCGATTTGACAGGTTTCTCTGTATGTTATGGGGGCAGAACATAGCCCAGTGGTAAGATGAAGGAAGGAAATGTTTTATTTAATGACGCACTCAACACATTTTATTTACGGTTATATGGCGTTGGACATATGGTTAAGGACCACACAGATATTGAGAGAGGAAACCCGCTTCGCCACTTCATGTAGCCCAGTGGTAAAGCGCTTGCTTGATGTGTGGTCGGTTTGGGATCGATCCCCGTCGGTGGGCCCATTGGGCTATTTCTCGTTTCAGCCAGTGCACCATGACTGGTATATCAAAGACAGTGGTATGTGCTGTGGGAAAATGCATATAAAACATCCCTTGCTGCATTAGAAAAATATAGTGGGTTTCCTCTCATGACTATATGTCAAAATTACCAAATGTTTGACATCCAATAGCCAATGGTTAATGAATCAATTTGCTCTAGTGGTGTTGTTAAACAAACTAAACTTTACTGTATATTATCTGAATGTTACTTGATTAATAAATATCAACTATCGGTTCTGAATAGTGACTATCAAATCTCATGTTGTGTGAATATATACATGTAGAATACTAAACGAGCTTGCCTGTCATACCATTTTTATGAAATGAGTGAACAGGTTTGGTTCGCTTTCGCTCATCAGATACCAACACTGTTCACGAGTTTAATAAAAATCGTATGACAGGCAAGCTAGTTTAGTATTTTATTTATTACAAACCAACTACAAACAATCCACAACGCAGATGTACCTGTAAGCAGATTGCGGGACCTACTAAATGTTATTTTTCTACGAATTGGGTCAGCAAGTGATCTACGTCACGCCAATATTACACTAGTTAGATATTGAGTGATTGTTATGACATGAGCAATATCTTACACTGGTGTGTAATAAATAGCGACTATATTACTGAGATCAGTGGTATTTCTTGATACATTGCATGCTTAGAAAATAATCACTTGTTCAGTTTCAGTATTTTTTTCTCTGACATAACGTATTGCATGTACTGTAATGTTCTGTGTGGCTTTCACGGAATGTAAAAACTGGTATAACATGTTGGTGCTGGGCTGTAGTACTAGTAGTTAAATATTTATTAATTTGTGAAAACATGTCAAGCATAATTACAAAGACTTTCAGAATATATACACACCCCTCTCGATTAGGTAACATACATTGTGTATTTGGAAAACAAATTGGTTGTGTGTACTTGATAAATTCTTGTACTGACCACACATTCAGTTTTATTACTAGGGCAACCACAATAATGTATGTAAACAACAAAACATTTGAATTGGGTACAAAATGCTTGACAGGAAATTGTTTGGTATTTCTGGTACATTATTCAGTTGATAAGCATGTTGTTTTGAACCGGACAGTAACCTGGATACCATATATGTAAACAGCTCAACTACTTGTTGTGAATGCATTTTGAAAAGTCAGTATAAACAAAATAAAGATGTTCATTCTAGCACACATTTGAGAACTGATGCATTGTGGGACGTACTACAGGTATATTATGGTTCATACCTAAAATATATATCACAGTGACCTGTATGTTAAATATGACAGTGATGTGTATGTTACATATACATGTAGGTGACATAATGACCCATATGTTACATAATGTGACCCATATTTTACATCTCACAGTGACATATTTTACATATATGATATACTGACCTTTGTAGTACATATGCTGACCTGTATTTTACATATCACAGTGACCTATATTTTATATATCGTAGTATCCTATAATTATTTTATACAACCGTGATCTATATGTCAAACAGTGATACATGTTCTACCACAGTTACATTTGATAGTGATTTATATAAATCTTACATTATATCACAGTGACATGTATATCACATTATATCACATTGCCCTATATGTTACATGTCACATGCCCTATGTTATGAGTATTACCTGTTGCCACAGCCCAAAAGCTGTATTTATTCCTAAATATCTGCATGGTTGCATGGTACTGTATGGTACAGCTGCTGTTATATGGACTGTAAACTTTAAGTATTTTCCATTATTAAAATTAATGTATATTTTTGACAGTGCTTTGTTTTACCATGTACTAATACGCATGCGATCAAAAAGTTGTTTGGATATAGACAACTAAAAATGATTTTTCTGACTTGGAAATACTGGAATTAACAAGGTGATGGGAACGTAATGGAATCTATATATTTTTAGGTTTTTTGTTTTGTTTTGTTTATTAATATGTGTTCATTAACATTACATTTGTATATACATCACAATAATTCACTTATCCATTATTATTTTTTTAATATACTTGTGTGTTTCTGTTATTTCATTGTTGTTACAGTTGTGATGTATTACACATTGTAACTGTTTTAATTGTCATATTCTTTTTACATTTGTGTTGTAACAATGGAAGCAAACGCTTTCAAATTTTTAACATGTAGGATATTTTATATAGCAACCCCTGCAATTGCCCATGGCAATCAGCAGTCGGCAATGCTGTGGAGATTGCCGTATAGTTTTTAATTCTTCACTGCACTTTTTTGCCTTGTACTATTTTCAGGTTTTTTCAATGGCAGGTTTTTTTGCCATGGACATTTTCTTAATTGCAGGGGTTGTATAGACACAGGGCTCGAACTTAAGAATTTGTCTCCCACGGCAATTTAAAAACAAAATTGCCGTGAGTAAAATGGACACTGACGGCAATTTAAAGCCTGCCCATGGCAATTGAAAAAAAAGAAAGACATTTGCAGCAAATAAATAAGACTGAAAGGTTATTTTTCTGTTTGTAGACCTATTTTAAATGTACTAATGTTATATACTGGCAGATAATGTACATCAGATGTAAACAGTTTGCCATCATTGATGAGCTTTACCGTCGGCACTTTTGTGCCATCAGTGATGCTTCCAGCCTATGGCTATTTATATCTCAATGACGGCAATTGCTGTCAGTGCCGTCGTTAAGTTCAAGCCCTGTAGACAAGTAAATATACAAGATGATACATGTGTTTGATGTTTTGTGTCATATACAGTGCCATTGAAGACATATTTCATATTGTGTCAATCCCTGTAGACAAGTAAATATACAAGATGATACATGTGTTTGATGTTTTGTGTCATATACAGTGTGCCATTGAAGACATATTTCATTCAATCATTATACAAGATGATACATGTGTTTGTCAATCCCTGTAGACAATTTCATATTGTGTCAAATATACAAGATGATATACATGTGTTTGATGTTTTGTGTCATATACAGTGTGCTATTGAAGACATATTTCATATTGTGTCAAGCCCTGTAGACAAGTAAATATACAAGATGATACATGTGTTTGATGTTTTGTGTCATATACAGTGTGCTATTGAAGACATATTTCATATTGTGTCAAGCCCTGTAGACAAGTAAATATACAAGATGATACATGTGTTTGATGTTTTGTGTCATATACAGTGTGCCATTGAAGACATATTTCATATTGTGTCAATCCCTGTAGACAAGTAAATATACAAGATGATACATGTGTTTGATGTTTTGTGTCATATACAGTGTGCTATTGAAGACATATTTCATATTGTGTCAATCCCTGTAGACAAGTAAATATACAAGATGATACATGTGTTTGATGTTTTGTGTCATATACAGTGTGCTATTGAAGACATATTTCATATTGTGTCAATCCCTGTAGACAAGTAAATATACAAGATGATACATGTGTTTGATGTTTTGTGTCATATACAGTGTGCCATTGAAGACATATTTCATATTGTGTCAGTCCCTGTAGACAAGTAAATATACAAGATGATACATGTGTTTGATGTTTTGTGTCATATACAGTGTGCCATTGAAGACATATTTCATATTGTGTCATGCATGTTATTGGAAGTTGTAGACCGCACAGCATGAAATACCTACCATTTAATACATACACATAATTATATAGTATGCAGATATATACATGTACATGTGTATATCCTAAATATTCTATTTATGTGTGTATTTGTCAGCTTTTACTTTATTTCAACTGTTGTATTGGTTATAAGTGAGTAGCTCGTAACACTTACAAATAATAGGAAAACAATTATTTTTGTTTCATTTGGGGTGGGTGGGGGTTATGTTTTTATGATAATTTTACTGCTGATTTGTAATACTGCAGTACGTTGGACTAGATTATCATGAACAGTCTCATATCAGTTTGATACTGACTTTTTGTTGTTTTGTGGATTGGTAAATACAGATTGTAAAAAACAACCATAACTAATCACTACAAAAAAGGTTAATTATTGCTTAACAAAAACATTTTTATTACATTTAAAAGAATGTTTTTATGAGCTAACACAGACCATGAGAACAAAATAAAACTGAGGGGAGTGATTAATTGTTCCACTAGCTTAGATTATTGGGAACCATTTAAAGAGACATTCCTAAGTTAGTTGCATTGTAAGATGTTTTCGACTAATAAAATATTTCTACGATTAAACTTCCATATTAAATGTATTTTCTTGTTTAGAATAACAATGTCTGTATATTCAATGTGTTTCTCGTCATCTAAGTATTTGTAAGTAGTCAAAACTGGATTGTATCTTCAAATAATTTCGTACGTATGAAAAAACATATTTTACGAAATAAAATGAAATTTAACCTAGTACAAATATTAGAACGACCAGAAATACGTTTAATATACAGCCACTAATATTTTATGCAGGAAAATATATTTGATATGTAATTACAATCCTTAAAAAGTCTGTTAGTCGATAACATCTTAAAAATTGCAGCAAACTCAGGAATTATGTCCCTTTAAGATATTACCATATTGATACAATATAAATGAACATGATAAAGGGAGCTAACACTTACTATCCTTGAACTAATCTCAGGGGAGTGATGGGAAGCGAGAGTGATAGCTCCCCTTGAATGTCAAGGTCTGTTGATAGTATATTATCATTTAAAATGGTGAATGATATACTTCAATGTTAGAGCAACACAAACTTTCCTTATGTTAATTGCTGTAACTAGGTTTATTGATTTTAATTGATGTAACTAATTGAATTGATGTTATTTAATAACTAATTTTACCTTCTATGTAATTAATTTGACTGCTATTGCCATTACTAATGTAACTGATATTAATTGTTGTAACTAATCTAGTTGACATTGATAGATATAACTCGGGGAACATTTTGTTAAAGTATCACATGTATTGCGATTTGCCACAAAAGTTTCAGAGATCACTACACAATTTTAAACATTAAACAGTGGTTGCTAATCAGTTTTCAATTGACTAGAAATATTGCTAATCAAGATCTTGAAAACACAATGTTCCCTGTGACTGATTTAGTTGATATTTAGCTGATGTATTGACGTGTAATTTACTCAACTGCTGTGACCATTTTAGTGGACTATATCCGAGTGGGGCCACCTGGCGTAAAGACGACTCGATCGACAAAGCCTAAAGTGTTTGTGACTGACGGCTCCACCCCTCTACGTGGCGTTTGTCTGGTTTTCACCAAGGTGCCGACTGGAAACCCCGTCACAGAACAGAACATATCTAAGGTTTGATTAGTTCATGACTCCTAGAGAGTTTGTATAAAAACATCACCCAAAAAGCCACATTTAAAGGGACGAGCCCTAGTTTCAACCCATGAAAATTAACACTAAGTTTAGTTAATCTACAAACCTGTAACACAGATGGATAAAGTTACAACTGAGTGAAACATGAGTCTGTGACTTTGAAATGGTGAAATACCTTCGAAAAATAGACTAAAATTTGAATCCATAACTGTTACTTCTCAGACACGTGCATTTTTAAAAATATGAGAAATGCATTTTGTGATATTAAAAACACCAGGATGACCAAAAACATTTCGAATGTATGGAAATGGATAAGCTAAACAATAAAATCAAGGTAAAGCATGATTTTAGTTATCAAAAATGACTCTAATAGTAAAACATATGCCTTAGTGTTTAAAAACTAGGATATGTCCCTTTAAAGTTGTACAGTTTTACATATATGTTTATGTGAATTCGTCACAAACAAACCTTTACTAGAAATGTTTTTGCTGTAAATCCTGGGACATTGATATCACAAACAAACCTTTACTAAAAATTATTTTGCTGCACATAAACCCAGAGATATTGAGGTCGATGCATAAAGTTGAGAGGTCAGGTTATGTATTCATGTGACAACAAGCAATAATAAAAAAAAAAACATTATTCAAATTAAACTGTATTTGCTTGTGATGCGAGTGTGTGTTTGTTGCAGGACGTGAGCTTCACGAAGCTGGACACGAGCGGGACTGACCAGAACGGTCGCGGTCTGCTGCATGCGGTGGAGAGCCTGCTGTCGACGATCTTCATCCCAGCGCTAAAGAAGCTGGAGAACGGGTGGGGCCAGCTCAACAACCAGGACAATGCGGCCGTGCGCTCCGAGTTCCTTAACTCTCTCGACTCCTTCGTCTCCGTCCTTGTCGGTCAGTCCAGGGTAGGGCCACACCATCCACCAGGGGCAGGGGTATGGCCAAGGACGGATAGGGGTATGGCCAGGGACAGGGTAGGGCCATGGGGGACAGGGGTATGGCCATGGACAGGGGTATGGGTATGGCCAGAGACCAGGGGTAGGGGCAGGGGTATGGCCAGGAGGGATAGGGCCAGGGGCAGGGGTATGGCCAGGGGCAGGGATAGGGAGAATGCACAATTTAACCAAAATTGCATGGTTTCTGCCAGAGACGGGTATGGTGCCATAGGGGCAACCTTTTGACAAAATTAATTACTCTTATCATTACTGGTAGTATGGCCAGGGGTATATTCCCTGGAGTAGGGGGTATGGCGCCATACCCCCCCCCCCCCCCAAAAAAAATAACCACGAAATCAGAACGTGAAGCTAATCTATCAGATTTTTTTTTTATTTATCGTGTAACCCCTTTCAAGTTATATTTTTGTAATATGATTCAGTCAAAAGCGGTATAGAAACTATTACTTTTATGTGTAGAAACTACTTCTGGAAGTTGGACAATAGCAGGTTCCAAAAGGCATCTTGGGAATGGCATAGCCAGCCTAAAAGTTATGTATTACCAAATTTTAAATAAAATACTTTGATTATATTTCAAAGTCTGTTGTGTCACATTACAATTTTTGTACCTTTTTCTGTGAAAATAAACTCAAAGTTATATGTGACCTGAAGAAGATCTACATCACTGGCTGCTAGTGACTGTAACGTCAGACGCTGTTCCCAGTGTAAACTTTCTTTGCAGGAAGCTACTTGTGTTTTTGTTTCAAAATGTTTAAATAAAATCGCTGGCTAGTTCCGAATGGGAATGAATAATGGAGAATTGAAAAATAAGAGGAAATTTGATGTTACAGGAAGTGTAAATGTTATATTTATTCATGCAGTTCAACAATTATTGCTGTAAATGGATGTTTGAAAAATGAGAAATTGATCTACCTGAAAATTGAGCATTTGTCGCCAAATACTGGTACTACTTGTTAGTGACTTTTACCGGAAATTGTCAACACAATAAAAACAAAATAAATTTCATTTCATTTCTCAAATAAAATATAACTTTTATTGTGTGCATCAAACAATCAAATAGATACTTGTATGGGACTTAATACAGGCTGTTAAAAATACAGATTAAATAAGGCAACGGTAAGGTTTTGAAGCCGAGATTGAACAGCACATTTTCGTTAGTATTGTATTTCTGTACACGCCAATATTTTGTTGTATTTTCTTAGAAATTTTTTGTTGACTCCGTGTATTGGCTGACCCCCTCTTCTCATGATGGTATTTAGAGGCTTGAAAAGTTGACTAATACACAGCGATATACGGTATGTTATTGTAGCAGTATTGCTTATGTGCTCATACTGGCAGTAGCTAGTGGAACTTTCCCTGTTAACTCTGTCGGTAGAGTGCTGGATTTTCGTACTCTGTAGCTACAGGTATTTATTTGTTACACTAAAGAAATGAGAACTCTCTGTCATATTGCAGGAGCCCAGGAGAGTCTGGAGAACAAGGTGACGTTGAAGCCGTGTAAGGGCTACAACCTGAGTAAGGTGAACAGCCCCGCTGACTACCAGGCTGTCGCCAACAGCTCTGAGTCGCTGGAGGCCATCGAGGAGTGCATGCACGTGTGGATCAAACAGATAGAACAGGTGGGTGCATTAAACAGGTGGGTGGATTAAATAGATTGAACAGGTGGTTGGATTAAATAGATTAAACAGGTGGGTGGATTAAACAGATAGATTAAACAGAACAGGTGTGTGGATTAAATAGGTTGAACAGGTGGGTGGATTAAACAGATTGAACAGGTTGGTGGATTAAACAGGTAGATGGATTAAACAGATAGAACGTGTGGGTGGATTAAATAGGTTAAAGAGGTGGGTGGATTAAAGAGGTTGAACAGGTGGGTGGATTAAACATATTGAACAGGTGAGTGCATTAAACAGATTGAACAGTTGGGTGGATTAAACAGGTGGTGGATTAAACAGATTGAACACATGGGTGGATTAACAGGTTGAACAGGTGGGTGGATTAACAGGTTGAACAGGTGTGTGGATTAAACAGATTGAACAGGTGGGTGGATTAAACAGATTGAACAGGTGGGTGGATTAAACAGATTGAACAGGTGGGTGGATTAAACACAACTAGTTCATTGATTAAACAGATAGAACATGTGGATCAGTCAAGCGTGGTAGATTGATTGAATAGAACAGGTGGATGAAACAGATAGAGCAGGTAGATGGACTAAACAAATACAACATACATGTATGTGGGAATTGATTTAGAGTCTTCAAGAATACACTGTGATTCGACATTGCTTACATTCTTTGTGATTCGACATTGCTTACATTCTTGTGTAGAAATAACAAATCGTTTATTGTTTTAGACTGAATCTTCAAGAATACCCTGTGTTGCATGATTGTTTACATTCTAGCATTTAGAGAACAAATTGTTTGTTTCAGGTTCTTGCTGAGAGTGAACAGATGCGGCGTGAAGCGGATGACATCGGTCCGAGAGCGGAACTTGACCACTGGAAGAAACGCATGTCTCGTTTCAACTACCTGCTTGACCAGATCAAGAGTAACGAGGTCAAGGCCGTTCTGGGAATCTTGCACGCTGCCAAGTCGAAACTCATCAAGGTAACAGTCTAGAGTAACAGTAACAGTATCAGAGTAGTTTTTCATGGTTTTGTGAACGTTTTTAGAACTAAATGGGTGACCTGTATAAATGGTGGACCTATTTGAGATAGCTGATAGATAAATGACCTGAATAAATATTGGACCTTGTTGATGGTAGGGAGTTGGGGTGGGGGTGAGGTGGGTAGTAATATGACAAGCAGGCAGTTTTTAATAAATAAATGTTCTTAGTTTTAATTTTTTATAAAATTGATACAAGCATGGGACACAACTCATGTTTATCAAGCACTCATGAACTTTATAAAAAACCAAAGAAAACCCCAATAAAACCTCAACCCTAAAAAAACCTTCCCCCAAACCCCCCAAACAAACAACAATACAAAAAAAACATCAGTCCAGAGTGGAGCTGAGTGTTTCTAAATACAAATATGTTTTGTTTGCTTGGCAGCATATAACTATATTCATTGTTTTACATTATAGTAGAATGTGTAATCCAGTGATACATCTACATTTATTTAACGCCAGATCGACAATGTTATTCTTCAGTATGAGATTTTGTTAAAACTTAATTTTAAAATACAAATTGAATTTTTCAGATCTGGCAGGAGCTTGATCGTCGAATCACGGACACGGCGAATGAGGCGAAGGACAACGTCAAGTTTCTCTACACGCTCGAGAAGTTCTGTGACCCGCTCTACAACAGCGACCCGGTCAGTGCACAAACAACTGTCGTCCAGTTTTCTTTTATCATATCGTTTTAATAACTGTCTTACATTTATCTTCTTTTTTTTACTCATTTAACTTTTTGCATGTTTGATGCACTCTTTATGTTTAAAAATCATGGGTTGAATTAGCAAAGCCTGTTTTTGACGTACATGGATGAAACTGCATATATTTTCAATGCTTAAACATCTGTTTTTAGGAAAAACAGGTTTAGTAAATTCGGCCCCTTATGTTTAACTCTTTTTTTTTTTTCTTCAGTTTTTATGACAGTCATATGTTTATCATTTATCTATTTTATAACTGTTATACATTTATATTATCTAAAATCTATTTTATAACAGTGATACTTATCTCTTTTGTTTTTGTCTGTTATAATTAACATGTGGAAATGTTTAATTAGTTTGCGGTAAGAATTAATTAACATGTTAGAATCTTTTTTCTTTCTTTTTTTATCCCACTGCCCCCTTTCCATTCTCTCCTTTGAATTCCATCTCATTTCTTCCCGATCTGGCAACTCCTATCTTTCAACTTCTTTCACTGTCCACCTCCACATCCCAGTCCTTGTCTCTCCAACCGCAACATGTGCTTGTCTCTTGTGGAATGTTTAATTAAACTGTGATTATTGCTGGACAGGTGGGGATGTTGGAGGGGATTCCTGGCCTGATCAACGCGATCCGGATGATTCACAGTATCTCTCGCTACTACAACACATCCGAACGCATGACATCTCTCTTTGTCAAGGTCAGTATCTTATTCCAGTGTTACAGTCTACAAATAACAGGGTATTCATAAATAATGGTTCGCTTCCTTAGACCCAAACCTCTTTTGCTATCTTATTATTGAAATTGGTTGAAATGACCATAGATTAGAGACAAAAAACTGTAGTTTAAAGGGACATACCCTAGTTTTTAAACACTAAGGCATATTTTTTACTATTATGGCTGTTTTTAATAACTAAAATCATACTTTACTTAGATTTTATGGTTTAGATTATTAATTTCCTTACATTCGAAGTGTTTTTGGTCATCCTGGTGTTTAATATCACAAAATGCATTTCTCATATTTTTAAAAACACATGTGCGTCTGAGAAGTAACAGTTATGGAGTCGAGTTTTAGTCTATTTTTAGAGGGTATTTCACCATTTCAAAGTCACAGACTCATGTTCCACTCAATTGTAACTTTATCCAAATGTGTTACAGGTTTGTAGATTAACTAAACTTAGTGTTAATTTTCACGCGTTGAAACTAGGGTCTGTCCCTTTAAAAATGTACTGTAGTATAATTTTATAACCCACAATTTCTGTGATGGTGGGAAAAGGAAGAGTGTGAGAAATAGGAAGAATATGTTGAAAAAGAGGAAAATAAATCTGGAGTTTGTCGATTAAAAATTTGGCCATCAGGTTGACCATAAGGGGAGATAATTCTTGTGCTGTATATGCAAATTTTAAGTTCTGTTGACACATGGTAACAAATCTGTTCGTAATTCACTCGGCCATAAATGGAAATAATTTATATACAAAGTAATGTGCTTGTAATTCATCTGCAGTTTTTACTACATGACAGGCATACAATATTTTGTCTTTTTATCTAATTTCAATATTTTCTTGAATAAAATAATTTTTACAATGTAGACTGGATTTAATCTGAAATGCTAATAACCTTTATTTAAAAATCATATGTAGTTTTCAGCATTTAAACAATTATTTTAGCATCTATTAAAGTAAGTATCACATCTCTAACATGGCTGCTGTATGTTTTCAACTTGTTATCTCTTAGATCACGAACCAGATGATCACAGCGTGTAAGGCGTACATCACTGACGACCGCTCGGAGACGATGTGGTCCCAGTCCCAGGACTTTGTGCTGCGTAAACTGCACGACTGTATCCGGCTCAACGAGGACTACCAGCGACACTTCCACAAGACGAAGCAGAAACTCGAGTCCATGCCCAACGAGCGGCCGTTCGACTTCTCAGAGATGTACATCTTTGGAAAGTTCGACACGTTCACGCGCCGGCTGAAGAAAATCATTGAGATGATGGAAACGATGGAGTCGTATTCCCACCTGGCTGACTCCAAGATAGAAGGTAGGATATCATCATGTCAGGGGTCTCGCTACATGTCATAAGCAATGGTGGGCCCGCCATCTATTAGACTAATTTCCAATACGCCCGGCATCCATTGGCAGCGATAGTAATATCTGCCATTCATTTATTTAGGCTGCCATCCAAAATCGCAAGTCATGCCATCGTCTTGAACTACCAGAGTAATCAGGTTCATCGACGTTTACAAGACATTTTTGAAGTACTTGTACCCTGCAAATCTTAGGTGCCATCCCTTCCTATAAGTGGAACCAGCTCTAACGATTCCCACCATCCCTTTCCTGAATACTGGAGAGACCACTGTCATCATGTTATATAATTAGTTCTTATTGTTCTCTGGAATGTAGCCCAGTGGTCAAGCACATGCCTAAGTTGTGATCACCCTTGATGGACTCCAGTGCCTTTTCTTGTTCTAACCAATGCTAAATCACTGGTGCATCAAAGGCTGTGGTATGTACTGTCCTACCTATGGAAAAGTGCATATATAAAATCCACTGCTTGGTCTCAACCTAATAGTGAAATAATCATATTGTAGACAGCAAATAGCCATAGTTCTAAATGTGCTGAGTTGTCATTAAACCAAGGTTTAGATAGATCTACTATTGCAAATATTGGTATTAAATAAGTAGTTTACAATTACTAAATATTAACTTTTGTAATAATTGTTTTAAGTCCTGTGGTGTTGTATTTACACATACACACTATTCAAAATCATTAAGTGTGGCAATGTCTTTTTTTTTTAATAAAGGCTAGTTGTTTACATTTAATATCTCGTGATGTTGCATATGAATACACTCTTGTTAACAGTCATTTAAGTGTTGTAACATGTTCTCACGGTCTTGTGGCATACACACTCACTGTTCAGTTTAGTTAATATCAAGTGTTGTGACATTTTATCCTTTTGCAAGATCTTGTGCTGCTGTATACACACACACACACACTGTTTACAGTCAATAAGTATTGTAACATGATATCTTTGGCAGGTCTGGAGGTGATGGCCAACAAGTTCAGTGTGATCCAGACGTCGATGAAGAAGAAACCCTACGACTATCTTGACCAGCGCAAGATGGAGGTCGACCAGGACTTCGACGAGTTCAAACGCCAGATACAGGATCTTCATGTGGGTCTACCTCCTTCTCTCACTCCTCTCACAACTTTTGTTTACATCCTTCTCTCACTCCTCTCACTCTTTTTGTTTACACCCTTCTCTCACTCCTCATATGCCTTTTGTTTACATCCTCTCATCTCACACCTTTTGTTTACATCCTTCTTTCACACCTTTTGTTTACATCCTTCTCTCACTCTTCACGTGCCTTTTGTTTACGTCCTTCTCACTCCTCTGATGCCTTTTGTTATGGTCATTTTCTCACTCCTCTCATGCCTTTCGGTTACATCTTTCTGTCACTCCTCCCACAACTTTTGTTTACGTCTCTCTCCTCTCACACCTTTTGTTTACATCCTTCTCTCACTCCTCTCTCATTTTATTTACGTCCTCTCACTCATGCCTTTTGTTTCCATCTTTCTCTTATCTCATCTCACATTTTGTTTATGTCCTCTCACTCATGCCTTTTGTTTCCATCTTTTTCTCACTCATCTCACATTTTGTTTACATCCTCTCACTCATGCCTTTTGTTTACATCCTTCTCTCACTCCTCTCACATTTTGTTTACGTCCTCTCACTCATGCCTTTTGTTTACATCCTTCTCTCTCCTCTCACATTTTGTTTACGTCCTCTCACTCATGCCTTTTGTTTACATCCTTCTCTCACTCCTCTCACATTTTGTTTACTTCCTCTCACTCATGCCTTTTGTTTACATCCTTCTCTCACTCATCTCACATTTTGTTTACGTCCTTTCACTCATGCCTTTTGTTTACATCCTTCTCTCACTCCTCTCATTTTATTTACGTCCTCTCACTCATGCCTTTTGTTTCCACCCTTCTCTCACTCCTGTCACATTTTGTTTACATCTTCTCACTCATGCCTTTTGTTTACATCCTTCTCTCACTCCTCTCACAACTTTTGTATTCAAAAGAACATCACTTCACTTACATCATTTAACTTTGTGTTGTCATGACAACCATATAATTGTTGTCATGTCCAGAGTTGTATAATTAAAACACCATCACTTCACTAACACCAAAGAAAGAAATCTTTTATTTAACGACACACTCAACACATTTTATTTACGGTTATATGGCGTCAGACATGGTTACGGACCACACAGATTTTGAGAGGAAACCTGCTGTCGCCACTACATGGGCTACTCTTTCCGATTAGCAGCAAGGGATCTTTTATTTGTGCTTCCCACAGGCAGGATAGCACAAACCATGGCCTTTGTTGAACCAGTTATGGATCACTGGTCGGTGCAAGTGGTTTACACCTACCCATTGAGCCTTGCGGAGCACTCACGCAGGGTTTGGAGTCAGTATGGGTATAACATTATTAACACATCAATTGAACTTCACTAAAAGCTATATAATGATACAGAATGGCATAACTTTCTTAAAACATCCATTAATTTCACAAAATACCAGTGTTTAAAGTTATGTCTGTCTTAAAACATGCCTGAACATCGCAAAATATATAAGTGCTATAGTTAAATTATTCAGTCATTCCAGAACTTCACATAATATCAGTTATAACCTCTTTGAATTTTAGACCAATGATGTAGATCTTTGTTCGTGCATGTTGTTCCATTTTGTTATTAATTAACTAACCTTGTGCTTACCGGTAACTTGGCAAAATAACAAATCATTATGTTTTTGAGAAATATATATTTTTTTGTTTTATAAACCTTGGCAAAATAACAAATCATTATGTTTTTATGAAATATATATTTTGTTGTTTTATAAACCATAATATATCATGATCTTGCCCTTGTGTTGACAGATGAACATCTGCAACTTCATGGACTCTCAGTTTGAGAAGATTTCCAGCACGACGCGGGCTCTCCAGCTGTTGCGCAAGTTTGAGTACCTCAACATCCCCAACCTCGGCATCCCCGAGAAGTACCAGCGCATCCTCAGTCACTACGGCCGCGACATCGACATGGTGTCCCGCATCTACCAGAAGAACAAGAGTGACCCCCCCGTTGCGCGCGACCTGCCACCCATTGCAGGTCAGTCTCGGTCACTTAAGCTGTAGGGGGCGGGATGTAGCCCAGTGGTACAGCGTTCACTTGATGCGCATTCGGTCTAGGATCGATCCCTGTCGGTGGACCCATTGGGCTATTTCTCGTTCCAGCCAGTGCTCCACAACTGGTGTAACAAAGGTCGTGGTATGTACTATCCTGTGTGTGGGATGGTGCATATAAAAGATCCCATGCTGCTAATCAAAAAGATTAGCCCATGAAGTGGCGACAGCGGGTTTCCTCTCTCAATATCTGTGTGCTTTTTAACCATATGTCTGACGCTATATAACCGTAAATAAAAATGTGTTGTGTGCGTCGTTAAATAAAACATTTCTTTCTTCAGCTGTGGGGCTAGGTTTTGTTTAAAATGTGAATCAAGTTAATCACATGTTACACAACATTTGCAGGTTCATTCATTCATAAGATATTTTTAGTGATCTGTTATAAAATTCAGGATATTTTTGAGGGTTGGTCATACATACGGGCTCGTATGTGGGGTGGTTTGTAGCTCAGTTAGATGTGATTACTGTTGTATGTACTAGCCTTTTTATTGGAAAGTGCATATAAAAGATCCCCTGCAGCTTTTTAGTTTGAGTAGCCTCTTTGGCTGCAGGTTTCCTCTCTCGCTCTCAATCAAGTGTCTGAATAATAACCACCAGCCTTCGTGGCGCAGTAGTTAAGCCATAGGGCTACAGGCTGGTAGGTACAGGGTTCATAGCCCGGTACCGAGTCCAACCCAGAGCGAGTCTCAATGGGTAGGTGTAAGGCCACTGCATCCTCTTCTCTCTCTCACCACTAACCAACTAACAACTAACCCACTGTCCTGGACAGACAGCCCAGATAGCTGAGGTGTGTGCCCAGGACAACGTGCCTGAACCTTAATTGGATATAAGCACGAAAATAAGTTGAAATGAATGAATGATTACTAGGTAGATGTAGTTTAAAATATGCTGAGGTTCCATAAACAATATTCCTTTTCTTTCCTTTACCGGGTGCATTTGCAGATTGCATGGGATTCGAAATAATCTACCCCAAACTGCCTCCTGTACAAAGCGAATTTAGGTATTTTTTTTAATGTATTTTGTATAAAGCAGGGATGGGAATTCTCGGATCCACACTTTTCCTCTCATGGAACATTGCGTTTCCTCGCATTTTAATCATCCTTGCCCCCGGACCCCTCTAGGTTTCCTCTTTTTTTACAGTTCACCACCCCGGACCCATCTAGATTTCCTCTTTTTTTTTTTTACAGTTTACCAATTCCCACCCCTAATAAAATCCCTTAAATTCAAATATTTAGGTATACAATATTGATGACTGCCACAGATTAACCCCCACCCCTCTGCAAAAATTCCGAAACTTATACATATATTTGCTTTACATTTAAGTATGTTAACTTTGTTTTTGTATGTATATACAGGTAAGATCTCGTGGGCCCGCCAGCTGTTCCGCCGTATCCAGGAGCCGATGGAGGTGTTCCAGCAACATCCGACCATCCTACAGGGCAACGAGGCGAAGAGGATCATCAAGAACTTCAACAAACTGGCCAAGGTGTTGCTCGAGTTCGAGCTCCTCTACCACAGGGGCTGGATTAGACAGGTGAACACGTGATTATTTCTTGTTTTTCACTTAAAGGGACATTCCTGAGTTTGCTGCACTTTTTAAGATGTTATCGACTAACATAGACTTTTTAACGATTGTAATTGCATATCACATATATTTTGCTGCATAAAATATTAGTGGCTGTATATTAAACGTGTTTCTGATCGTTCTAATATTTGTACTAGGTTAAATTTCATTTTATTTCTAAAAATATAATTGTTTCGTATGTACGAAATTATTTGAAGACAAAATCCAGTTTGGGCTTCTTACAAATATTAAGACGACCAGAAACGCATTGAATATACAAACACTGATATTCTAAACCAGAAAATGTATTTAATATGTAAGTTTAATCGTAGAAATATTTTATTAGTCGGAAACATCTTACAATGCAGTAAACTCAGGAATGTCCCTTTAACGATGGTGGAGTTTTAAACCTGTTTTGTAGTGTTTATAATAACTGCTCCTGTTAGTGATAATTCACAGGTATCCCCAAACAATGTCAGATATGTTATAGTAATGTTATTTAATATATATGTAACTATAGTATTTGTATTAGGCGTTTCTGTTTGGGGGTACCTGTGTGATAATTAACTTGAGCTCTCCGGCCTCGGTGGTGTAGTGGTTAAGCCATCAGACTGACTGGTAGGTCCTGGGTTCATAACTTGGTATATAACTGTAATTTTGTTTTTCAGTGTGTAATAAATAACATGGTATGTGACTATGATGCTTTTCCCAGTATTTATTACATAATGCAGTATATAACTGTGATATTTTCCCCAGTATATAATACATAATGTGGTATGTAAGTATTATAACATTGACGTTTTTCCTAGTATGTAAGAAATAATGTGATATATAACTTCCTAATATGTAATGTGTAACATGATAAATAACTGATGTTTTTTCCACTCTGTAACACATAACTTGGTATATAACTGATCGATGTTTTTCCTGTAGGCAGTGGCGTATCTACGAAAAATATTGCCTATGGCAAGCACTGAAATTGCGTCCCTGTCCAAACATCTGACACCCATAATATTTTAGATAACGTCTGACTTTAATAGAAACTGCTCAGTTACTCCCCCTTCAAGTGGCACCGAGGGCACGTGCCATACTTGCCATACCCTAGGTACGTCACTGGGTAGAGGCCAGGTATCTGTACAAATATGAAGTATATGAATGATCTATTTTTTAACTGAGATGTTTTGTCTATAGGTGGAGGCTGCCAAGTCAGGCCTCCAGGCCTCCCTGCTGGTGAAGCACCCCGAGACCAAGGAGCTGTTCGTGAACTTTGACCCCTTGCTCATGACGATGATCAGGGAAACGGAATGTATGACCCGCCTTGGCCTTGACATTCCACCAGTGGCGAAACTAATGAGGGCGAGACAAACGGAATACAAGGACACCTATAACTCACTGCAGGTCAGTGAATATATCTTTGTATAACACAGGTGGAGATAAAAAATAGTAATGTAAAATACTTTATTTTTGCGGATTTTTTTTTCCCCGATTTAATAAAAATTAGTCAGTTTGAGAGAATTTTTTTCCGCTAGTCCCCCATCACTTCCCCCAATAAAAAAACTTAAGCACCGGTACTGATGTTAATAATTTTTTATGTTTATTGTTCACAAAATACTGTAAGCTTACACAAAATTCTCAAGCTACCTGTGTGCTTTTCGTAATCCTCAAACTTGTTATAAAAAAATGAACCTGAAAACAAAACAGAATTTGAAGGTGCAATGCTAGCTCAATATTGATTTAAATAATATTTATTACAGTCAAAATACTTGTTCAGTATGGCTTGAGATTGACCAACAGGTAAAACCTTTTAATTTGAAGACCCATTATGTACTACGAGTATAGTATCGCTATACAAGCCCACTCTGGATATTTTTCAATTCCACATTTTAACATACTGTCATGTCTACTTGCTTTTTTTAAAACACGTTTTTGTTGCTTTTTATTTAAGAAAATTATACAAAACATAGTATACGTTTTAAAACAGATCATAAGATAAATGGTATCTTAACAGACACGAATGTAGTATTCTCTATATGTATCCTTTCATTTAAAGTTTCACACCTAGCTAACTATGTGGCGACAGCGTGTTTCCTCTAAAAAACAGTGTCAGAATTACCATATGTTTGATGTCCAATAGTCGATGATAAGATAAAAAATCAATGTGCTCTTGTGGCGTCGTTAAATAAAAACAAACTTTTACTTTCACACCTAGCTAAAGAAACGCACCATCATTTACCATTAAAAACTTTTACTTTCACACCTAGCTAAAGAAACGCACCATCATTTACCATTAAAAACTTTTACTTTCACACCTAGCTAAAGAAACGCACCATCATTTACCATTAAAAACTTTTACTTTTCTTTCAGATGATGCTTGACGAGAACAAGCGAGTGCGTGCAAAGATCCCCGCTGCGTTTGAGCTGCTGATGGGTCTGCACGTGGCGAAGGTTGATGATGTTATTGAGCCGGGCATCACGACGCTGTCATGGTCGTCGATCAACATCAAGGAGTACACGGCTGACGTGCACGTGGCCATCGCGGAACTCGAGCTGCTGATGAACCGCGCCCACGACGTCACTGAGTTCCGCATTGACTCAATCCTCCGCGATATGGCCACCACCACGCTGTGTCAGCTGCCCGGAGACGAACCGTGGTCGGTGGAGGAGTTCATCGAGAACACTGTGGTAAATATACAGTATGGTCATCAGTGGCAGATCCAGAAAATCCATTTAGGGGGGCTCCAGTGACATGAGGTTTAATGCCAAGGGAATGTTCGGAAGGTTTGGAGGGAGATTGTAAAAAAAATGAAAATTAATATATAATATCTATCGCAAAATTTAGGGGAGTAGCCCATGAAGTGGCAACAGCGGGTTTCCTCTCTCAATATCTGTATGGTCCTTAACCATATATCCGACGCCATATAAACCATAAGTAAAATGTGTTGAGTGCGTCGATAAATAAAAGATTTCCTTTCTTTCTTAACCAGTGCTTCAGTCAGTAATATAAATGTGTCTCTGTTCCAGGTCAAGGGTTGGGATGTAGCCCAGTGGTAAATTGTTCGCTTGATGCGTGGTCGGTCTAGGATCGATCCCCGTTGGTGGACCCATTGGGCGATTTCTCGTTCCAGCCATTGGTTTCTCTCTCAATATCTGTGTGGTCCTTAACCATATGTCCGATGCCATATAACCGTAAATAAAATGTGTATCAAAGGCTGTGGTATGTACTATCCTGTCTATAGGATGGTGCATATAAAAGATCCCTTGCTGCTAATCGAAAAGAGTAGCCTATGAAGTGGCGACAGAAGGTTTTCTCTCTCAATATCTGTGTGGTCCTTAACCATATATCCGATGCCATATAACCGTAAATAAAATGTGTTGAATGCGTTGTTAAGTAAAGCATTTCCCTCCTGTTGTAGGCTCTGTGTGTGAAGGGCTCGCAGTCACTACAGACGAAGAGCCAGACGGTGGAGGAGGCTGCCAATGAGCTCATCAACATGCTGTGTGAGACAGAGCCCGAGCACGACGCCAGCGACGAGGAGGCCGACCTGGAGGACGAGGTCGAAGGTGAAGGTCACATACAGTTATATAATATAGAGTTCTGTCAGTGAAATAACACAATATGACACTATACAGTATTGTGTCAGAAAAATAACAAATAAAGACGATACAGATTTCTGTCAATAAAAAAAACATACAAAATAATACAATGTAGAGTTCTGTTAGTCAAATAACATAAAATACTTCACAGAAAGTTCAGTCTGAAAAATAGCACTAAATTATAATTATACAGAGTTTTGTCAGAAATTTAATACAAATTTACATAATACATAATCTGTTAGTAAAAAAAACAACACAAAAAATAAAAACAATACAGAATTATGTCCGAAAAATAATACAAAATTATGTCGATGAAAAACATACGAAATAACACAGTGCAGGGGGGTTTTCTTCAGAAAAATAACATACAGAGTTTTATCAGAAAATAATACAGAATATTGTAATTCTGTAAATATTGTAAATGCTGTAAGTAAAAGAACACAAAAAACACCAATACAGAGATCTGTTGAAAATGAACACAATACAGATATCCGTTGAAAATGAACACAATACAGAGATCTGTTGATAATTAACACAATACAGAGATCTGTTGAAAATTAACACAGTACAGAGATCTGTTGAAAATTAACATAGAGATCTGTTGAAAATGAACACAATACAGAGTTCCGTTGAAAATGAACACAGTACAGAGATCTGTTGAAAATGAACACAGTACAGAGATCTGTTGAAAATTAACACAGTACAGACATCTGTTGAAAATTAACAGAGATCTGTTGAAAATTAACACAATACAGAGTTCCGTTGAAAATTAACACAATACAGAGATCTGTTGAAACTTAACACAGTACAGAGATCTGTTGAAAATTAACACAGTACAGAGATCTGTTGAAAATTAACATAGAGATCTGTTGAAAATGAACACAATACAGAGTTCCGTTGAAAGTGAACACAATACAGAGATCTGTTAAAAATTAACACAGTACAGAGATCTGTTGAAAATTAAAACTGTACAGAGATCTGTTGAAAATTAACATAGATATCTGTTGAAAATTAACACAATACAGAGTTCCGTTGAAAATGAACACAATACAGAGATCTGTTGAAAATTAACACAGTACAGAGATCTGTTGAAAATTAACACAGTACAGAGATCTGTTGAAAATTAACAGAGATCTGTTGAAAATTAACAATACAGAGTTCCGTTGAAAATGAACACAATACAGAGATCTGTTGAAAATTAACAGTACAGAGATCTGTTGAAAATTAACACAGTACAGAGATCTGTTGAAAATTAACACAATACAGAGTTCCGTTGAAAATGAACACAGTACAGAGATCTGTTGAAAATTAATATAGAGATCTGTTGAAAATTAACAATACAGAGATCCGTTGAAAATTAACACAGTACAGAGATCTGTTGAAAATTAACATAGAGATCTGTTGAAAATTAACACAATACAGAGATCCGTTGAAAATTAACATAGAGATCTGTTAAAAATTAACACAATACAGGGACCCGTTGAAACGTAACACAACACAGAATTCTGTTAGTAAAATAACACAACGTAATACAGAACACTTTTACCTCTGTATTTATAACAATCAATTTACCTTAAAGTTTAAAGAATAACATGACGAAATACTTGAAGTCTCTTACTTTTATTGTTGCCTTACAACTGTTTCATGAATAACATGATGAAATACTTGAAATCACTTACTTTCATTGTTGCCTTACAACTGTTTAAAGAATAACATGACGAAATACTTGAAATCACTTACTTTCATTGTTGCCTTACAACTGTTTAAAGAATAATATGATGAAATACTTGAAATCTCCTACTTTCATTGCTGTCTTACAACCTAAACTGATATTTCTGACATTTTTAAATTCCAGATGACGAGAAACTGCCTTCAAGCGACAGTCCGTCGGACTCGCGTAAGTCTCGCACGGCGAGCGCGAAGTCGCGTCCCAAGTCGACAAAGGCGATGGCGATGGCTAAGAAGAAGAAGGAAATGCGGGAGAACATCGAGGAGTCGGCCACGGATCTACTCAACCACTTCAGTGTGCGCAACCTCGACGCCCTGCTGCGGTGTGTGCGCAACACGCTCGAGTCTCTCCGCAAGAGGATCACGTCCAGCTCCATGGCCATCTATATCTGTAAGATTACTTAGTGAACCTACTGCTGTAATAATATCTGTAATATTTAACACTTGGTTTAAACAATATTTATTCGCAGATCAAATTTGGGATTAGCCAACAGGCAAGTGCCTATATTAAGGCCTCTCCCTACATTTTACAATCAAGATGGCTAGAACAATATTACAATAATATTTAACACTTGTTTGGCCATCTATGAATGTAATATTAATTAGGGAACCTATACATTTACTGTTGTAATGATATTATAAATACAGTAACATTTGTCAATATCTTAACAATCATGGCCATCTATATCTGTAAGATTACTCGGCGAACATTACATTTACTGCTGAAATAATATTCTATATCTGTAATATTTAACACATGTTTGGCCATCTATATCTGTAAAATTACTTAGCAAACAATACATTTACTGCTATAATAATATTCTATAGCTGTAATATTTAACACTTGTTTGGCCATCTATATCTGTAAAATTACTCGGCGAACATTACATTTACTGCTGTAATAATATTCTATAGCTGTAATATTTAACACTTGTTTGGCCATCTGTATATGTAATATTAATTAGTAAACATTACATTTACTGCTGTAATAATATTCTATAGCTGTAACATTTAACACATGTTTGGCCATCTATATACGGTATGTAATCTTAATTAGGGAACTTATACATTTACATTTACTTATCTTAACTCTTCAATGTTTTAAACCTTCAATATTCTATATCTGTAATAATGCTTGATCAACATACCTCATCAATGTTTTAAACACTCTGGTCATCTATATATGTAAGATTAATTAAAGAACTTCTTAACATGTATTACTATTACAGTAATAATATTCTAATAATGCTTGATCAACATCTTAACTCTTTCCCTTCAATATTCTATATCTGTAACAATACCTCATCAATGTTTTAAACACTCTGGTCATCTATATATGTAAGATTAATTAGAGAACTTCTTAACATGTATTACTATTACTGTAATAATATTCTAATAATGCTTGATGAACATCTTAACTCTTTCCCTTCAATATTCTATATCTGTAACAATATCTCATCAATGTTTTAAACACTCTGGTCATCTATATATGTAAGATTAATTAGAGAACTTCTTAACATGTATTACTATTACAGTAATAATATTCTAGTATGCAGCTCGAATGGTTTTTAAAAGTAACAGGATCAAAATTGCATGTCAAAAATATAATGCCAGTAACCTAATTCACATTAAACTTACTGGTACCTTATTTTACTTAATAAAGCATACTTGAAATCTGTACCACAATGGGTAATACCCATATGATATTAGGGTCAAATATTATTATCCTGCTGTAAATAAGTTATTAATCAGAAAAGAGTGGTAGTTTTGAGGGTAAGGCAGCCGGTACCTCTTCCTGGTTTGTATATTTACAGTCTATATACTATGTGGGTTACAACCATACTCTGTTAACACTGTCAGTATATACGTATGGTATAAATTTACACTCTATTTTTAACTTTTATTTTATAATTTTATGTTCTGTTGTTAACTTCAGCTGACAATTCTGGATTTGGTGAAACTAAGAAAGACAGTCGTCCGTTCTTCCGCACGAATGCCATCCTGGCAATCCCAAACATCATGATGCAGCCCGTACTAGACGAAGTCCAGCAGGCACTCAACAAGGCTGTTCAGAACATCATCTCGGTCAGCAAGGGGGTCGCCCAGTGGAGTAAGGAGCGCAAGCGCTATCACAAGCCGCTCTTCTTGGAGCAGTCGGGTTCGATGTCAGGTGAATTGGCCTCCGGGGAGAGGCGGGCAAGTGTCACCAGTAACGCTCCATCGGAGGGGTCGTTCCGTGAGGGGAGGAAAGGCCGGGGGGAGGGAGAGGCACCCGCGGTACAGATGACCATTCAGCAACAGGCGAAGAATTACTACAAGAGTGTGTCGGACAATAAGGAGATCGCCAAGCTGGCCTCGCTTCTCTCCACCTCGATCAACTCCACGAAGAAGGTAAGGATTATAGAGACTGCTGTTCATAGCTTTTTACAGGGCTAGCCAGGGCTCGACCTTAGCAGTAGCCTGTGGTGTTTTGGCCACCAATTTCTCATTAGGGCTACCAGATGTTTAAACCTGGTAGTCCGCTGCGCTACTAGATTTTTTTTTTAACCTCCAGTTACTCTGCAATCAACAAGATGCCTAAACACCTAAAAAAACATCCTAAACCAACGTTTAAATAAAAACTCTTTTTTTAAATTTATTAAAATTATGGGCTTCCAAATAAAGCATGTAAATACTGCCATAGCTGCTACAAGTGAGATAATATTATATTGTGATAGGACTTGTTATAAAGTGTTCTGGTAAATAAATATAATTTAACAGACTTAGCCATTTAAAGGGATATTCCTGAGTTTGCTGCAATTTTTAAGATGTTATCGACTAACAGAGACCTTTTAACGATTGTAATTACATATCAAATATATTTTCCTGCATAACATATTAGTGGCTGTATATTAAATGTGTTTCTGATCGTTCTAATATTTGTACTGGCGTAAATTTAATTTTATTTCCTAAAATATTTATTTTCGTACGTAAAACATTATTTGAAGACAAAATCCAGTTTGGGCTTCTTACAAATATTAAGATGACCAGAAACACATTGAATATACAGACACTGATATTCTAAACAAGAAAATATATTTAATGTGTAAGTTTAATCGTAGAAATATTTTATTAGTCGGAAACATCTTACAATGCAGCAAACTCTGGAATGTCCCTTTAAGGGAAGCTGTTACTCTCATTCCTCGTCACTCCTAAGATTAGTTCAAGAAGAGCAATTTTTACCTCCCCTTAGCATGTGAATTTATATGGCATTAGTATGGTAATATCTTAAATGGTGCCCAATAATCTAAATTAGGAGAGCAGTGAAGCACTCCCCTAATTTTTTTCACGATGAGGTTCGATTTAATTAGAACTAGTTTGAGTATACCAGTTTCTACATGTAGGTGTTGACATTTCTAATTGAGCGTGTGCAGTGTTCGCAATGAGCACTTGTCTGTTTGTCCCGACAAGTGAAAATCTATTCGGACAAACAACATGTGCCTCAGTGGTTTGTCCAGTGGACAAGTAAATATTTTCAGTGCAGTTTCAATTTTAGCAATCGCAAACATCATCCTGACACTTCAACAAAATAAACCATTTATTTGGACAAGTGAAAATATTAGCGGACAAGTAGATTTCTAGGTGTATTTGTCCGGTGGACTAGTAAATAATTCTGCATATTTCTATGACTGGAGTGTTATTAGAACTACTTGAACAAAAATCTGTGTATTGTGTTTTTAAAAGGAAATAACAACAGCCCTGGATCACTTCGCCCACTACGAGCCGATCTGGAACGTGCCACGTGATGAGGACCTGGAGGAGTTCATGAAACAGGACCCAAAACTGTCCGAGTTCGAGGCCAAGATCAAGTACTACGAGGAGCTGGAGGTGCAGATAATGAGCGAACCGGAGTACTACGACGCAGGAGCCATCGCCATCTACACCGGTTAGTCTGTAGTTTGTACAATACTGTATCTAGTCTGTAGTTTGTAGAATACTGTATCTAGTTCAGTCAGCCAGATAATGAGTGAACTGGAGTACTACGACGCAGGAGCCATCGCCATCTACACCGGTTAGTCTGTAGTTTGTAGAGTACTGTATCTAGTTCAGTCAACCAGATAATGAGTGAACCGGAGTACTACGACGCAGGAGCCATCGCCATCTACACTGGTTAGTCTGTAGTTTGTAGAATACTGTATCTAGTTCATTCAACCCAGATAATGAGCGAACCGGAGTACTACGACGCAGGAGCCGTCGCCATCTACACCGGTTAGTCTGTAGTTTGTAGCATACTGTATCTAGTTCATTCAACCAGATAATGAGCGAACCGGAGTACTATCATAGTTTTAGTCTATTTCAAAGGGTATTTTACCATTTCAAAGTCACAGACTCATGTTTCACTCAATTTTAACTTTATCCAAATGTGTTACAGGTTTATAGATTAACTGAACTTCGTGTTAATTTTCACGGGTTGAAACTAGGGTATGTCGCTTTAATGAAGCAGTTTTCTATAGACCACAATATTGCTTTTAGGCCCAAAACACACCAATCTGATTAAAATTAGCTCTACTGATCTACCAGTAGATTTAACAGCATTGCATGTGACATTTCGTCTATAAATAATAATTTAAATATCGACCAAACACACTTCGCCTTTTATAACGTTATTCAGGAGAATGTTTTCAAATTCTTTACAAATCACTGGCATGATTTTGCAAGTAAGGTTTTGATTGGTCGAATGAAAGGTCAACTGGACATGAGCTCCAACGGGGTGCTGTTAGATCCACAGGTAATAGTAATCAACCAGTGGAGCTAATTTTAATTAGATTAAAAACACACTGAAACTGGGTCTTGATCTAGGTTTGGTGTGTCAGGCAGCAGAAACAAAATGCAGTTTTGTCATCATTGTTTTACAGAGAAGCTGAAGCTGGGTCTGACGACGGAGACGAAGGCATGGCGATTCCACTATGGGAAGGCCTGTAACCACAAGTACCACACGGAGATGGAGGAAATATTCGTCTTCATTGAAGACATCCAGAAAAAACTGTCTCGGCCGATCAAAGATCTGGATGACATTCGCTTTGCGATGGCCGCTCTTCGAGATCTACGTGAGAAGGAGATTCACATTGATATGTCCATCGGGCCAATTGAGGTTAGTTTAGACAAATAGTGTAGATATATCGGACACTGAGGTTTCTTTGAGGAGTTGTACGCGGTGATGATGAGTTGACAGTTATCTGTGTTGTGTGTTGTAGGAGTCGTATGCTGTGACGATAAGTTGACAGTTGTCTGTGTTGTGTGTTGTAGGAGTCGTATGCTATGAGGATGAGTTGACAGTTATCTGTGTTGTGTGTTGTAGGAGTCGTATGCTGTGACGATGAGTTGA
The DNA here is from genome assembly GCF_016097555.1 of Gigantopelta aegis. Lineage (NCBI taxonomy): Eukaryota > Metazoa > Mollusca > Gastropoda > Neomphalida > Peltospiridae > Gigantopelta > Gigantopelta aegis. Next base: position 45,631,060 of record NC_054712.1, on the reverse strand, counting down.
CAGTTATCTGTGTTGTGTGTTGTAGGAGTCGTATGCTGTGATGATGAGTTGACAGTTATCTGTGTTGTGTGTTCTAGGAGTCGTATGCTGTGACGATGAGTTGACAGTTATCTGTGTTGTGTGTTGTAGGAGTCATATGCTGTGACGATGAGTTGACAGTTATCTGTGTTGTGTGTTGTAGGAGTCATATGCTGTGACGATGAGTTGACAGTTATCTGTGTTGTGTGTTGTAGGAGTCGTATGCTGTGACGATGAGTTGACAGTTATCTGTGTTGTGTGTTGTAGGAGTCGTATGCTGTGACGATGAGTTGACAGTTATCTGTGTTGTGTGTTGTAGCAGTCGTATGCTGTGACGATGAGTTGACAGTTATCTGTGTTGTGTGTTGTAGGAGTCGTATGCTGTGAGGATGAGTTGACAGTTATCTGTGTTGTGTGTTGTAGGAGTCGTATGCTGTGACGATGAGTTGACAGTTATCTGTGTTGTGTGTTGTAGGAGTCGTATGCTGTGAGGATGAGTTGACAGTTATCTGTGTTGTGTGTTGTAGGAGTCGTATGCTGTGACGATGAGTTGACAGTTATCTGTGTTGTGTGTTGTAGGAGTCGTATGCTGTGACGATGAGTTGACAGTTATCTGTGTTGTGTGTTCTAGGAGTCGTATGCTGTGACGATGAGTTGACAGTTATCTGTGTTGTGTGTTGTAGGAGTCGTATGCTGTGACGATGAGTTGACAGTTATCTGTGTTGTGTGTTGTAGGAGTCATATGCTGTGACGATGAGTTGACAGTTATCTGTGTTGTGTGTTGTAGGAGTCATATGCTGTGACGATGAGTTGACAGTTATCTGTGTTGTGTGTTGTAGGAGTCATATGCTGTGACGATGAGTTGACAGTTATCTGTGTTGTGTGTTGTAGGAGTCATATGCTGTGACGATGAGTTGACAGTTATCTGTGTTGTGTGTTGTAGGAGTCATATGCTGTGACGATGAGTTGACAGTTATCTGTGTTGTGTGTTGTAGGAGTCATATGCTGTGACGATGAGTTGACAGTTATCTGTGTTGTGTGTTGTAGGAGTCATATGCTGTGACGATGAGTTGACAGTTATCTGTGTTGTGTGTTGTAGGAGTCATATGCTGTGACGATGAGTTGACAGTTATCTGTGTTGTGTGTTGTAGGAGTCATATGCTGTGACGATGAGTTGACAGTTATCTGTGTTGTGTGTTGTAGCTGTCGTATGCTGTGAAGATGAGTTGACAGTTATCTCTGTTGTGTTGTAGGAGTCATATGCTGTGACGATGAGTTGACAGTTATCTGTGTTGTGTGTTGTAGGAGTCGTATGCTGTGACGATGAGTTGACAGTTATCTGTGTTGTGTGTTGTAGGAGTCGTATGCTGTGACGATGAGTTGACAGTTATCTGTGTTGTGTGTTGTATAGTCGTATGCTGTGACGATGAGTTGACAGTTATCTGTGTTGTGTGTTGTAGGAGTCGTATGCTGTGACGATGAGTTGACAGTTATCTGTGTTGTGTGTTGTAGCAGTCGTATGCTGTGATGATGAGTTGACAGTTATCTGTGTTGTGTGTTGTAGAAGTCGTATGCTGTGATGATGAGTTGACAGTTATCTGTGTTGTGTGTCATAGGAGTTGTATGCAGTGATAATGAGTTGACAGTTATCTGTGTTGTGTGTTGTAGGAGTCGTATGCTGTGATGATTAGTTTACAGTTTTCTGTGTTGTGTTGTAGGAGTCGTATGCAGTGATGATAAAGCACGACTTGCCGGTGGTCAAGGAGGAGACTGAGCGGTGCGACACGCTGCGCTACCTGTACCAGAAGCTGAGTGCGCAGTGTGCAGAGGTGCAGACCTATCTGCTGTCCATCCAGCCCACCTTCAAGAACGAACTCATCAGCAATGTCCAGGTCTTCATACAGGACTGCGACGAATTCTACGACAGCTACGACAAGGTCGGTGGTTTACAACAGAGAATGTTTACAACAGAGAATGTTTACAACACTTTTTGTTTACGTATAGGGGCAGGACATAGCCCAGTGGTAAAGCGTTCGCTCGCTTGATGTGCGGTCGGTCTGGGATCGATCCCCATCGGTGGGCCCATTGGGATATTTCTCGCTTCAGCCAGTGCACCACGACTGGTATATCAAAGGCCGTGGTATGTGTTATCTTTTCTGTGGGATGGTGCATATAAAAGATCCCTTGCTGCTAATGGAAAAGAGTAGTCCATGAAATATTTGCGGGCATCAGATAGACAGTAACACCTGCAAATCACAAAACTCCATATGGTTATGTCCATTGTAAACTGAATTGTTTTTCTATGGAACTAACTGTATATTTGTTATTTCTTGAACAAAATAACTGCAGACCCTTGAACCGTCAACTTGGCCTGTTTTAATGACGTCATTAGCTTTCCGGGTGTTATTTTCGTTTGATCCTGGAAAAAAAGTGTAATTAACCAATCACATTATAGATCTCACTCACAATCAGTTTACAATTGTGCTTGAAGTAAAGATAATATTCTACTCTATTACAATACTTGCTTTTTTTTCTTTCTTCTAGACTGGACCTATGGTGGCGGACGTGCCTCCGCGCGAGGCATCTGACCGGCTAGTGATCTACCAGAACCACTTCGACACGCTGTACCGCAAGTACACGACATACACGGGCGGGGAGGAGCTGTTTGGGCTGCAGGTCACCGAGTACCCACGGCTCCTGCAGATCCGCAAGGAGCTCAACCTCCTACAGAAGCTGTACGGCCTGTACAACAACGTCATCGACACCGTGCATGGCTACTACGACATCAACTGGGGTGATGTAAACATCGACAAGATCAACCAGGAGCTGCAGGAGTTCCAGAACAGGTTGGATTTACTGCACAGTATCTTTATCTGTCTGCAATCTGCCATGCCTCACCCCTCACCCCTACTTTCCTGAAACTACTTGGGAATTGCTGAAAAATGCCAAACACCATAAAAATTTCCATATATTGCTAAAAAATGCCATATTTAATGCTGAAAAATGCCAAATACCCGAAATTCTAATTTTCTCAAGGGAGTATGTCGTCAACCTCCTTCCCCCCCCCCCCCCCCCCCCCCCAACTACTACAAACATAAAAACATTAAAACGACAACAAATACATTCTTTATACAGACTCAGGGCTCGACCTTAGCGGTAGCCCAGGGTTTTTGGCTACCCATTTCTTGCTCGGGCTACCAGATGTCTAAACCTGGTAGTCCGACGGGCTACTTGAATTTTTTTGGCACATCCTGTTACTCTGCAATTAACAAGACGCTTAAACACCTAAAACAATTCCCTAAAACAACATTTATTAAATAAAAATAAATGATTTTGCTTTTTTCTCTTTTTTAAATTTATTAAAATTATGGAGATACCAATTTTTACTGAGGGCTACCAGATTTCATAACCTGGTAGTCTAGCGAGCTACCACTGAAAAATGTTAAGGTCAAGGCCTGAGACTTTGATTTTCTAAACAGGAAAATATCTTTATTGTGTAATGTTAGTCCTCAAAAAGGCTCTGTAACTCCTTAACATGTTACATTGGCACCATTAAGACTTTCACACATCTAACTTAAACATATTATGATTACCCTTTTATAAATTCATCCTCAAATAGTCCAACGATTAATCACTATGTTGATGAATGATCATTAACAAACACATATCTTTCTTATATCCCAAGTATCGTAAACTGCTGCGGGCCCTGAAGGACTGGCCAGTGTTTGAGGGTTACCCTTTTATTAATTCATTCTCAAATAGTCCCAAGATTAAACTCTGTGTTGACACATATTCTTCTATATTCCAGGTGTCGTAAACTGCCGCGGGCCCTGAAGGACTGGCCAGCATTTGAGGACCTCAAGAAGACGATTGACGACTTCAACGAGATGGTGCCACTGCTGGAGCTGATGTCAAACAAGGCGATGATGCTGCGTCACTGGGAGCGCATGTCGGAGACGACCGGCCACGTGTTCGACGTCGAGAATGAGAACTTCACACTGAGGAACATCCTGGAGGCGCCGCTGCTGCAGTACAAAGAGGAGATCGAGGTGACCGATTTCACTTATTCTGAATACTCGTCATGACGGTTGGTGCTCGATAACAAAAATTCATAATTTGGCACAGTTCTTATTTCTTTTCACATTACAGAACTAGCTCTGGGTGAGCAGAACATTTTGCCAAATTGTCTATGAACCTTCAAAAAAAAAAAAAAACCCAGTTAATTTATAAAAAATATCAGTTATTACATGAAATTATTTCGCCAGATTAAAATAAAATTCGCCATATGCTTTCACAATTAGCAATTGGCGAATTTAGTGAGTGTCAGGGCTAGCCCTGTATTACCGGTCCTCAAACAAGTGCACTCCCTGCCCCTATGTCCGAACCAAATAGCGAAGGAAAAAACGAAGGAAGTTATAGTCATGTGACCGGAACTAGAGGGAGTATGCAGCAGAAGAATTTAGACCATCCCATTGGCTTTTGTGAATTATAAGAGTGAGCCTTGAAAGTACTAAACTTGTGCCCGATCTTTTTGTTACTGGTGCAATAAAATATATTTTCAGTCAGTTAAATTACTCCAAAATTAAAAAATCCAGCAAAAAACAAACCTTATTGAAAGACAATTTATGCTATTTTATTATTTTTTTAAGAGGGGCGAGAGTGGTAAAGTTCTCACTTGATGCACGATCAGTTTAGGATCGATCCCCGTCATTGAACCCATTGGGCTATTTCTCACTCCAGCCAGTGCACCACGACTGGTATATCAAAGGCCGTGGTATGTGTTATCCTGTCTATGGGATGGTGCCTATAAAAGATCCCTTGCTGCTAATCGAAAAGAGTAGCCCATGAAGTGGCGACAGCGGGTTTCCTCCCTCAGTATCTGTGTGGTCCTTAACCATATGTCAGATGCCATATAGCTGTGAAAATGATAGGTTTGTAAATTTTTATAATTTTTACCTAATGCTGTACCTCTTGTTTACTTCAGGATATTTGTATTTCTGCGGTGAAAGAGCGAGACATTGAGGCAAAACTGAAGCAGGTCATGGCTGACTGGGGAACTCAGGAATTTCAGTTCGCAAACTTCAAGACACGTGGCGAGCTGCTGTTGCGTGGGGACACCACAGGGGAGATAATCCTGCTGATGGAAGATTCTCTGATGGTGCTCAGTTCTCTACTCGGTAACAGGTAACAGGCACTTATCAAATGTTGACTTGTTATTTACTCATGTTTGTAACATAATTAATTATAGTCTTTTGTTTTATTTGAGTTAAAATACTACATGTGTATTGTTTTCATTTCAGAAAGAAGATTAAAATATTTTATGTATAGTTTAATGTAACAAAATACCCCTGTCTCTCAAAACTGATCATATTTCATTTTATTATACAGTAAAACTCCTCTAAACCAGACACCCTCGATACCAAGTAAAAAGTCTGGTTTTAAGAGGTACCTGGTTTACAGAGGTTCTCTTCTGTACATATATTTAAAAAGGGGTTGCGAAAAACGTCCGGTTTTGAGGGAATTCCGGTTTACAGGGGGTCCGGTTTTGAGGGAATTCCGGTTTACAGAGGGTCCGGCTTTGAGGGAATTCCGGTTTACAGAGGGTCTGGTTTTGAGGGAATTCCGGTTTACAGAGGGTCCGGTTTTGAGAGGTTTCACTGTAGTTATTGTCATGCATATTTATATCCAATTACGGTTGAAGCATGATCTCCTGGGCACACATCTCAGATATCTAGACTGTCCAGGACAGTGGGTTAGTAACTGTGTTCTTGGTTAGTGAGAGAGAAGTCGGTGTTCTACCTATTTCAGTTGTTAAACTCACTCTGGATGGAAGCCGATACTAGGATGCGAACCCTGTACCTACCTTTGGCTTAACCACTATGCCACATTCGTTTATGATTGATTATGATTGGTTTTTATTCCAGGTTCAATGCTCCATTCAAAGCTAAGATCCAGACTTGGGTACAGAACCTGACCAACTCGTCCGAGATCATTGAGAACTGGATGGTCGTACAGAACCTCTGGGTTTACCTCGAGGCCGTCTTCGTCGGGGGAGATATCGCAAAACAGCTTCCCAAGGTAATACTAAATACCTGACAAGGGTGGGTTTTATTCTTGTGTGCATTGCTTCATGTGTGTGTGTTTAAAAAAAAAAAAAAGTTTCTGTTCATCCATTAAAAGGTCATGCATTGTTTACACAGAGTGTCAGAAACCAGACATTGGGACTAAGTCAGGATACCTGTATTCACTAAACAGTCTACTTCTGTTTTTGCTTGAGTGTTAGTAACTAGACAGTATGACTAAGATAGAATACACGGATTAACTTAACAGTCAACTTCTGTTTTTGCTTGAGTGTTAGTAACTAGACAGTGTGACTTAGACGGAATACAGGGATTAACTTAACAGTCAATTTCTGTTTTTGCTTGAGTGTTAGTAACTAGACAGTGTGACTTAGACGGAATACAGGGATTAACTTAACAGTCAACTTCTGTTTTTGCTTGAGTGTTAGTAACTAGACAGTGTGACTAAGATGGAATACAAGGATTAACTTAACAGTCTACTTCTGGTTTTGCTTGAGTGTTAGTAACTAGACAGTATGACTTAGACGGAATACAAGGATAAACTTGACAGTTTGTATGTCCATCCATCCATTATATCTTATCTCTATTTCATTTTGTTTGTGTGTGTCCATCCGTCCGTCCGTCCTTCCGTCCATCCATCCATCCATCCATCCATCCATCCATCCATCTGCCCAAGTGTCCACCTGCCTAACCCAAAATAATATTGAAAAAAATCTCTCGCCTACAGAAGTACCCTTTTATTCTCATAAAATGGGACCGGCCTCGGTGGCGTCGTGGCAGGCCATCGGTCTACAGGCTGGTAGGTACTGGGTTCGGATCCCAGTCGAGGCATGAGATTTTTAATCCAGATACCGACTCCAAACCCTGAGTGAGTGCTCCGCAAGGCTCAATGGGTAGGTGTAAACCACTTGCACCAACCAGTGATCCATAACTGGTTCAACAAAGGCCATGGTTTGTGCTACCTGTCTGTGGGAAGCGCAAATAAAAGATCCCTTGCTGCTAATCGGAAGAGTAGCCCATATAATGGTGACAACGGGTTTCCTCTCAGTATCTGTGTGGTCCTTAACCATATGTCTGACGCCATATAACCGTAAATAAAATGTGTTGAGTGCGTCGTTAAATAAAACATTTCTTTCTTTCTTTCTCATAAAATGGGGAATATCAAATGAATAGCTTTAAAATACGGACAGCCAATTTCACATATTTTTAGTAAGCCCCACCCAAAACAGTACTATCTAGCCTGTAAAAAGACAATTTAGGTTGGGCCCTTTGAAATAACTTGGCCTACTTGCTTCTCTTTGGAAGGAAATGTTTTATTTAACAACACACTCGACACACTTTATTTATGGTTATATGGCGTCGGATGCTTCTCTTTGATGCAATGAATTGTGTTTGTTTTAAAGGAAGCGAAGCGATTCAGCAACATCGACAAGTCGTGGGTGAAGATCATGCAGCGAGCGCACGAGATGCCCAACGTGGTGCAGTGCTGCGTGAGTGACGAGACCATGATGCAGCTACTACCACATCTCCTGGAGCAGCTCGAACTCTGCCAGAAATCTCTAACTGGGTGAGGCCTTCGTCTCGTGTTGATGTAGTTTGTGGAAGAAAGGAAGGAAATGTTTTATTTAATGACGCACTCAACACATTTTATTTACGGTTATATGGTGTCAGACATATGATTAAGGACCACACAGATATTGAGGGAGGAAACCCGCTGTTGCCACTTCATGGGCTACTCTTTTCGATTAGCAGCAAGCGGTAATCATCTCCTATTGGATGTCAAACATTTGGTAATTTTGACATATAGTCTTAAGTGATCTTTGATATGCACCATCCCACAGACAGGATAGCACATACCACGGCCTTTGTTACACCAGTTGTAGAGCAGTAGCTGGAATGAGAAATAGCTCAGTGAGCCCACTGATGGGAATCGATCCTAGATCAATTGCAAATCAGATGAGCGCTGTACCACTGAGCTATGTTCTGCCCCCTCAGTGTGAGGAAGTTAACTGTAACTGGCAGTCAGTCCCACAGTACCGACTTATATCCCACTTTACGTCTCTGTGTTTTATAAAGGCATAACTACTTTGGGATCTATCCCCTGTCGGTGGACCCATTGGGCTATATCTCATTCCAGCCAGTGCACCACAACTCGTATATCAAAGGCTGTGGTATGTGCTATCCTGTCTGTGGGATGGTGCATATGAAAGATCCCTTAAGACTATATGTCAAAATTACCAAATGTTTGACATCCAATAGGAGATGATTACTGTAATAAATCAATGTGCTCTAATGATGTCGTTAAACAAAACAAACTTTATTAATCATAGACTATTACATGTAGATAATTTTAGCATATATTCTAAAAGAGGAAATCCACTACATTTTTACATTATTAGCAAAGGGTCTTTTATATACACCATCCCACAGAGAGGGTAGCACATACCACGGTCTTTGATATACCAGTTGTTGTGCACTGGCTGAAACGAGAAATACTAACTAAATGAAACCATCATCGTTAAATAAGTACAGTTCACTATACAGCAGCTGTTAGAATTGTGTTCTAATACAACACGTTGGTGTTCTTCCTGCAGATATCTTGAGAAGAAGCGCCTTGCGTTCCCGCGGTTTTTCTTCGTGTCTGACCCGGCCCTGCTGGAGATCCTGGGCCAGGCGAGCGACCCCCACACGATCCAGCAGCACCTGCTGAGTGTGTTCGACAACACGAAGAGCGTCAAGTTCCACGAGAAAGTCTACGACCTCATCCTCTCAGTCCACTCATCAGAGGGCGAGACGATTGAGGTAACGTTTGTGTACAATCAGACTAAAGTTTAGGTAGAATCAAAATAGTTTATTGTGAATCAAATGAGTGTGTAGAATCAAGCCAGAGGTTGTCTTCAGAGAGGCCATTAATAAGTTGCTGACATTGATTTTTTTTCACCACCTATTTAACAAATAATCATCAGGTATAGAATTTCCATGAGTAACTTAGTGTTGAACACAACTTTTATTGATAGCTCAAAAATATAAACCTTTGATGTGCAGTCACATCAAAAGAATGCATGTGATAGTTGTGTTATGTAGTCTAGCATGCAGATGTTTTACAAGTCAAGACGTGTTATTTGTATTGATAAGTTTTTTTCTTTTCCACATTACCTGTCCTCAAACAAGTGCACTCCCCCCACCCTATGGCTAGTAGTCTGGTCCGAACATCCTAAAAGTTCTCCAGTTTTATGTATGGCCACACTCAGTGTCATACAGCCACAGTAAAAAACAGAAAAAGAAAAAAGCAGTAATGCAGGGTAGTCGAAAGTTTTCCACTGATTTTATTTTTATTTTTAGAAGTATTTTCGTACGGATATCATTGAAAAAATTCATGGTCAAAATTTAGAGGTGTTATATTTAGAGGAAATACGGTACAAAACAAAACACAACAATAACAACAACAACAAAAACAACCCAAACACCCACAACAATAACATTTGGTTCAGGGTAAAATTTTAAATTTCGAAACAAAATTTAATAAACAGTTTTGGCAGAAAATGCCATTATGCGAATTAGAGTGAACTCCTTTAAAGCATTTGAAACCTACTTGCAGTAGTTGAAAGATAGCTGTTTTATCGATTATTGATTAAAGTTTGATTTTTCTCTGTGTTGTCACAGCTTGAGAAGCCCGTGAAAGCGGAAGGCAATGTTGAGAACTGGCTGATGAACCTGATGGTGATGGCCCAGAAATCACTGCACGGAGTTATCCGCACTGCGTTCATGGCGATACAAGACCAGAGTTTCCAGCTCCTGGAGTTCCTCAGAACATTCCCTGCTCAGGTATTAGAGGTTTTGTAATATCAGGATAGTTACTGTGAAATCTTTGATTTTCATGAGCTTAAATTTTCATGGTTTTGTTAACCTTTAGACTACTGGATTAATTTTTAACAAAAACCATGTTGAGTGGGTACAAGCTTATAATTTTTAGTCACATATATTCACTTAAATGTTTTATATATACATGAAATAAAGTTCATATATGAATCAGTAAGTATTATTTTCGTGGGTTTTTTGTAATTTTTATTATTTTTAGATCAGCTAATGGTGATTAAAATTAGGCAAAAAATCTAAAAAGTTGCCTTTACTTATGGGCATTTGTGGCCAGCTGTCCAGTATTATGTCCATTATTCCCAATAACAATGGTTTTCTGACCAGAATTTTTTTTTAAACCCGAACTACGATTCATATTGCAATATTTGGTGATTTTCGTTCTTGGTAAAATGATCAAATTTATTATCAAATTAGCTGTCACAATCAGCTATCGATCCCTGAAAATGACCGCGACGTGCCGCCATTGTTGTCAAGTGAAAATACTAAAAATTTCAAGGTATTTTCAGTTGAAAAATCAAAACAAAAGCCACCATTTTGAAAAAAAAATAAAAATAATTTTATTATATTCCGTTTCCGGTGAGTGCCGTGTGCAAAATGGCGGGAAATATTAATTGGGAAATGCACTGTATACAGTATACACTATGTCGACTGACGTGATGTCTGGCGAGATCTCTCGCCTGCAGTACTCAGAAGGTTAAAATACACATTTTGTTGGGTACTTAAATTCTTGGCTCTAAAAAATGGCAGCATAAATTCTCATTATATATGTTATCTTTTCGTTGTGTTCATTAACTCATTGACCGCACTAGTCCATGAATTACATGGATCGGTGGTGCAGTGGTTAAGTCATCGGACTACAGGCTGGTAGGTACAGTGTTTGCAGCCCGGTACCGGCTCCGACCCAGAGCGAGTTCTTAAGGACTCAATTGGTAGGTGTAAGGCCACTCTCTCACTAACAACTAACCCAATGTCCTGGACAGACAGCCCAGATAGCTGAAGTGTGTGCCCAGGACAGCGTGCTTGAACCTTAATTGGATATAAGCACGAAAATAAGTTGAAATGAATTGGAAATTATATAGATCATTATGAATAAAAGTGATTTTGTTTCCATGGCAGTATTTATTTAGACTAAACTTGTTTAATATTATATTTTAAAAATGGAGAGAAAAATTAAAATAATTTAACTGAAAAGGAAATCAATTGTATACATGTCATGATTTGAACAGTTTTCAGAGAAAAATATTTATTAAGGTTTGTCTTCAATTTTGTCTAGTTTGATCTTGGTTTCGTGTAACATTTTGTTTTGAAAATTTAGATTTTTTAAATAGATCAGCAACTACTGTTTAACATTTTATAATAATTATTGTGCAATGATATCTGAAACTTGCACAGTGAATCAGGACACAATACTGGACTAAAATGTTCTTTGTTTTTGTTACAGGTTGGTTTGCTAGGTTTACAAATGATCTGGACACGTGACTCGACCGATGCTCTGACCAACGTGAAGTACGACAAGAAGATCATGGCCCAGACGAACCAGGCGTTCCTTGAACTTCTCAACACGCTCATCGACCAGACCACCAAGGATCTCGCTAAATTCGAGAGAACCAAATATGAGACTTTGATCACCATACACGTGCATCAGCGCGACATCTTTGATGAACTGGTAAGTTAAACATGAATAGTCTTATTCAACTTACTGTACTAGCACAACAACTATGCTATACAACCGGAGTCATCTCCTCCACTGCAGAATTGCAGAATATACATCCGGCAAGAGAAGACAATTCTGCAGTGGAGGAGATGATTCCGGTTGTATAGCATAGTTGTTGTGCTAGTACTAGGTAAGTATGAATAATAATGAAAATTAGAGGAAAAAAATTCTAAATGTGGTTAATTAGTTAAATATTTGACTTGGTTAATTAGTAAGTTACATGTGAAATAGTTGCTAACTAGTAAACTGTTTAAATACAAGACTTGGTCAAATAGTTATATATGAGACTTGGTTAATTAATAAGTTAAATATGAAACCTCACTTAACTAGTAATACACGACTTAGTTAATTACTAAATTAAATATTTGACTTGGTTAATTAGTAAGTTACATGTGAGATATTTGCTAACAGAAAATTTAAATACAAGACTTGTTCAATTAGTTAAATATGAGACTTGGTTAATTTGTAAGTTAAATATAAAACCTAACTTAACTAGTAATACAAGACTTTGTTAATTACTAAATTAAATAGAAAACTTTGTTATCTAATAAGTTAAATGCAAAACCTTGATTCCCCCATTCAATGGTAATGTTGATTGACTAATACGTTAAATATTAAGACTTGGTTAAATGTTAAGTTGAATACAAGACTTTGGTTAATTTGTAAGTTAACTCTTTGAGGCCTGGCGGCCATTTTGAATTCCAGCCCTAGGCAGTTTTACCTGCTGGTGCCCTAAAGCATAAACACAGATTTCATGCACTGCAGCAAAAATAAATCTTTAACTTAATCAATAAACAAATCTGCATCAAATTTTGTCAGCTATTTAATTATGTGCAATTAATGAAGAACATATATTATTTTATATGATGTAATTGTAAAAAAGTAGTTTAATTGTCTATAAATAACAGAAATAAACAAAAGTTTTAATAAACGTTACTGGTAATTGTCAAGAAGTTCTGATTGATTTTGGGGGTTTTCACTGAAACAATGCTGGAAATCTGGCTTTGTGGTATTACTTGAAACATCCAACACACAGGTTCACATTGCACTGTTCACAGCCTGTGGCTGGCTCACGTCGAATGCCTTGTGTACTGCATTGTTTACATGTCCGTTTTTTACCCAGCACAACAGGCCAGTGTAAGAGTCCTACCGATATTCCGTCTATTTCGAAAATGTGACAATGGTATGTCGTCACTATCGCTACTTAAGTCTACATCCGAATTACTGTTATTTAAATCGAGTACGTCATCGTTCGTGAAACCTTCAAATTCCGAAATACTATCATCATCAGAATTGAGAAATACGTTGTCGTCCATTTTGTTAAAAAAAATTCAAAGCGAACAAAGCCGAACAAAGCCACGAGGTGCATGAACAAACCCAGCTGTAAGACTACTTTTTATTGGTCACTGGATTAATCTTCTACAAGCTGATAATGAAAACTTCTAATTATATTAGCCAATGACGTCTCGTTTTACATGTACAGTCGGCCACGCCTCCAGTCGGCATTCGATAATAGCTACTGCTTGTAAACCACGCGTACAGGCGGGACTCGACATTTCGCGCAAATTAACATCACGACGTGAGTCGGGATTCGGCCCCAAAGAGTTAAATACAACAGTTGGGTAACTTTTAGTTTATATTTTATCTTTTTACCTAGCTGGAGAAGACTTTAAATTATTGGGTCCAGGTTTTTGTTTTTTTTGTTGTTTTGTTTTTTTTGTTGTTGTTTTTTTAACCTACACTTCTAGTTATTTGAGGCTTTGTATGGTTCTACAGGTTTTTAAAAAATTGTTTGATATACGTGCTTGTTCCAGTGTTGTATATCAGTGTTACAATGTTAGATCAGGGTTCGTACAGTCTGGAAAAAATCAATTTTCCAGACCTGGAAAAAGTATGGAAAAATACATTTTTTGTGAGTTTGTTTGGAAAAAGTATGGAAATTCGTCTTTAGGACTCATGTAGAAAATTTCGTTTGCATGAAACCGGCGGAATCTTATGACGTTCTTCGATCTCGGCACTAACATACATTTGGGAAATCCAGACTAACAATTGCCAACATTTGCCGAAGATTTGTAGTAGGTGCTTGCGCAGTGCATATGACAAAAAGATGATCATTTTGTCAAATTTTCCGAAAATATGGGGAGATGTATTTACTCTCAGTCTTCACAAATATTTTTTTTGTCTGGGGAAAAAGTCTGGAAAAAGTCTGGAATTTTGTTTGTTTCCAAGATGTATGAACCCTGTTAGATTGTTTGATACAATAATCTTGTGTGTGTGTGTGTTTCAGTGTCGGCAGCACGTGAAGTCTCCAACAGACTTCGAGTGGGTCAAACAGTCGCGCTTCTACTTCATCGAGGAGCAAGACAGATGTCAGATCTCCATCACTGATGTCGACTTCATCTACCAGAATGAATTCCTCGGCTGTACAGAGAGACTGGTCATCACACCACTCACTGACAGGTACGTAGAGGTGGGGGGGGGGGGGGGTGTGTGTGTGTGTGTGTGTGTGTGTGTGTGAGAGGGTTATCTACCAGATGGTGGAGAGGGTTGTTTTATCAACCAGAAAGAGTTCTTTGTTATCAAGTGTCAAAATAGCTATATATGTTAGACATTAAGGAAGGAAGGAAATATTTTATATAACAACACACTCAACACATTTATTTATGGTTATATGGCTTTATGGGATACTCTTTTCATTAACAGCAAGGGATCTTTTCTATGCACCATCCTACAGACAGGATAGTATATACCACAACCTTTGTTATACCAGTCATGGTGCACTGGTTGGAATGAGAAATAGCCCAATGGGCCCACCGATGGGGATCGATCCCAGACCTGGTGCGCTGGATCAGGCTTGCGCTTTACCACTGGGTTCCATCCCACCCCAAATGAGTGATTGAGAAAAAGAGATTAATCAAATAGCATATCTCCTTCATCGATCGATCCTAAACCGACTGCGCATCAAGCGAGTGCTAGACATTAAGGAGTCGTAGTGTTGAGGTGTTTTAGTTAGATTACTAATTGTGTTTCCTTGTTTTAGATGCTACATCACCCTGGCGCAGGCTCTGGGCATGTCAATGGGTGGAGCGCCCGCTGGACCAGCCGGGACAGGAAAGACAGAGACGGTGAAGGACATGGGACGATGTCTCGGCAAGTTTGTCGTCGTCTTCAATTGTTCCGATCAGATGGACTTCCGAGGACTGGGACGGATCTTTAAAGGTGAGACACATTCTGGGATCACAGTCCTAAATCGACGCACTCTCTGGTTTCGGACTTACAAAACTTATAAAGTATAGGTTGAAGGCTGAGCACGTAGTCGGGAAGGAAATGTTTTATTTAACAACACACTCAAGTACACTTATAACGAACATGCTTAGAACAAACTACTGCATAGAATGAACTGATCATAAAGTACCGTTTTATCTCACTATACATTAATAACCCAACTAATGCCAATGTTTACAGCGAACTACTACTATAACGAACTAACTATCATGGTGCCTTCTGGTTTGTTATAACAGTACTTTACTTTAGTTATATAGTATATGTTAGACTGTGTGTCTATATTTTCCACCATAAGTCTGTATTCACATACCGTATTTGACCGGAAATAAGCCAAGGGGGCCAAGACAACTCATTGTGAGCTTAGCATGGGGTGGGCTTATTCCCAGACATGGGGCCAGTTTTGTTGAATTTTTTTTTAATAATAATAATTAAAATAAATAACAGTACTTAAATGAACTAGGAAGAAAACAAAAAACGTTCAGTAGCACATCTATTAATTAAGTGTTCCATTTGTTATTAATAAATAATAATTGTTTATTAATTAAATTGTGGGTTTTTTACTAGTATCTAATTATCAGAAACACACCTTCTATGTTACAATTACTTACCAGTGCTGTTTATTTACATCCAAAATTTAATGCTGAGAAGACTTAAAACAACAGCAATTAACAACAACTCAATAGCGTATACACACGTTTTTGACACAGGCAGCCAGCTTACACTACAAAGAATTGTCAATCTAAGGTCATTGTTCTTAGCCAATCAGAATAAGGTATTTGCTTAATTAGCATTAACTGCGGACCCAGTGTGGTGGTAAAAATAGACATTGGTTTTTAGTTCATACTTGGGCTTGGATACTTCAGAGAAATACTGCAGGCATGAAATTGAAAACAATGTTACACACTGTTATTGTTAGACACTAAATCTCACTGGTGGTAAAATATTGTGTTACATTTGTGTTTAATTATCTGCAGGAGGTATGACCTTTTAAATGAACTTTGAGCAAACTTGCAATTTCATGTTATTTATAAGGTGACGAAGTTGGGGATGGGCTTATTTACGAATGAGGGCCTAATTTCTTAAATGCTATCAAAACGGAGGGGGGCTTATTCAAAGACATGGGCTTATTTCCGGTCAAATACGGTACATGTAGATGTCGATGTTTTAAAACTTCATTTGTCTTAGTTTGTAAGTATACAATGTATGTTTATACTTTGCACCACATGCCTGTACTATAAACTGTTTTCTATCTGTGATGTGGTTATGTAGGTTTGGCACAGTCGGGCTCGTGGGGATGTTTCGACGAGTTCAACCGAATTGACCTGCCAGTGCTATCAGTGGCAGCCCAGCAGATCGCCATTGTCCTCGGGGCCAAGAAGGAGCGCAAGAAGGCGTTCATCTTCACAGACGGAGACAACGTGGACTTGAACATCGAGTTTGGAATCTTCCTCACAATGGTACGTCTATTCAAAATTATTGATGAATATATAATGCAGTTACTCTCATGAGGACTGCCATGCAAAGAAAATGTTTTGGATTTTTTATTTTGCTCTTATTTTGTTTTATCTTAAGATTAATTAGTCACGGTCAAAATACAAAAATATCAATGAAAAACATGTAATAAAAATTCTAAAATAAATCATCTACATTTTTACTTTCGCCTAGTCTTATCAGGTTTTAAATAATGTAATAATATAGAATGCATTCTCTTGTTTCCATTTTGTTTTATGCTTGTTTGCAAATTTATTACATTACCGTCATCTTGGCGTTTTAAATATTTATATTTCTATCATGTAGCAAGAGGCCTCTGGACCAATCTAAATACAACATATTTGATGATGAAAATATATTGTTTAAAGCAATTAATTTCCGCACACCATGTTTGAACACCAGGGGCCCAGCTTGGGATTTTCAGGTGGTACGCAGAGGTTTTTTGGCGATGAAATAAAATGCTATTTTGCATAGAGCATACACGCATTTACATCATATATTTTATATGCTGTTGCAGCTGTGTATATGGAAGCTAGGCCCCTAAACACTGTTTGTAATAATTTGGAGCTTGATTTAGCTCAGTCGATAGATCACTTGCCTCTGGTGCTTGGGTTTTTGGATGGAATCTCGTCAGCTGACCCATCCCAACTAGGGCCCCACTACTGGGATATCAAAGGCTGTGGTATGTTCTGTCCTGTTTGTCAAAAAATCCATACAAATGATCCCTTGCTGCTAATGGAAAAATACATGTATAGTGAATTTCCTCTGATATCTGAGAATTTCCAAATGTTTGACATCCAATAGCCGATGAACAATTAATTAATGTGCTGTATACTGGTGTCATTAAACAAAACAAACTTTTAACTTTTATTTGTTGACTACTCTGTGAACGCTCTGTGTTGTGTGTTTTGTTAGAACCCAGGTTACGCTGGCCGACAAGAACTGCCGGAGAACCTGAAGATCAACTTTCGGACGGTGGCCATGATGGTTCCCGATCGTCAGATCATCATCCGTGTCAAGCTGGCCGCCGTCGGCTTCATCGATAACATCGTACTGGCGCGCAAGTTCTTCACCCTGTACAAACTGTGTGAGGAACAGCTCACAAAACAGGTAAAAAAACAACCCCGATTACACAAAACAAAAGTAAAAAAACTGTTTTTACAATTCACAAAACAGTTTCAGCAAATCACAAAGCAGTTTTACAACTCACAAAACAGATAAATAAATCACAGAACAATGTAACAAATTGGTTTAAAAGCTTGGAAAACAGTTTAACGACTCAAAAATGGTTTAGCAAATCACAAAATAGTTTAACAACTCAAAACAACAGTTTAGCACCTCACAAAAAAGTTTAATTTCACAAAATAAGCAATTTAACAACTCACAAAATAAGCAGTTTAACAACTCACAAAATAAGCAGTTTAACAACTCACAAAATAAGCAGTTTAACAACTATTAAGATAAAACAGCTAGTTTAATGAATCACCAAATTGTTTATAGGTGCACTATGATTTCGGTTTGCGGAACATTCTGTCGGTGTTGCGAACCCTGGGCACGGTGAAGCGACAGTCTGTAAACGACACGGAGCAGATGATCGTGATGAGAGTGCTACGTGACATGAACCTCTCGAAACTGGTCGACCAGGACGAACCACTCTTCATCTCCCTCATCAACGATCTCTTCCCGGGAATTCAGCAGGGCAAGGAGGTCTACGCAGAACTAGAGGCAGCCATTCAGAAGAACGTCACCGACGCTAAACTCATCAACCATCCATCGTGGACTCTCAAGTTGATTCAGGTGACTCCCTATATCAAAGGCTTTAGTATGTGCTATCCTTGTCTGTGAGATTGTGCATTTAAAAGATCCCTTACTACTAATAAAAAAAAGTAGCGGGTTTCCTCTCAAATACAATATATCAAAATTACCAAATGTTTGACATCCAATAGCTAATGATTAATAAATCAATGTGCTCTAGTGTTGTCGTTAAAAAAAGATAACACTTTAACTTTATCTGTCTTGTTGAGACATCTTTACAGCTGAAGTTATGTTTCTTGAATTCTTGGCTTTTGTTTGTTTATTTTAAGGGCAGATCTTTTGATATTGATAACTATGTCTTCTTGTTTTTCTCAAAATACTTACCTGTCATATTTGTAATTTTTGCAAAGAACTTTATATATATTTTGTTTAAATAATATGTCTCATGCGCTCTAATACCCAATAGTCAATTTATTTCCTATGTTGGGATATCATCAAACAATAAATTAATTCATTAATTTATTCCAAATAACTTTAACCCATGCCGTTGCCCTTTGCAGCTGTACGAAACGCAGCGTGTGCGTCATGGGATGATGACGCTGGGTCCGAGTGGGACAGGCAAGACATGCTGTATCCACATGTTGATGAAGGCGATGACTGACTGCGGTGAGCCGCACAGGGAGTGGAGGATGAACCCCAAGGCCATCACTGCGCCGCAGATGTTCGGCCGCCTTGACGTCGCCACCAACGACTGGACCGACGGAATCTTCTCAACGCTGTGGAGGAGAACGACCAGAGTCAAGAAAGGTAAGTCAGAGGAGGTTTTGTTGTTTTTAGAAAAACTTATGAGAATGAAAAATGATAGTCGTCACAGGGCTAGCTCTGGGTGAGCAAACAATTTCGCTAAATTATTTATTAAACTTAAAAAATTGCAGAAATTGACAGTCATTTTGTAAAAAAAAGTTAATTATTACATGAAATTATTTTGCCGAATTAAAATAAAATTCGCTAACTGGTTTCAAAATTAACAGTTGGCGAATTTGGCGCGTGCCAGAGCTAGCCCTGCCTCAGAATGTCATGGAAAAATTACCAGAGTCAAGAAAGATAATTCGGAGTGAAAAATTGGTACACAAAATGTCAATGAGAAGAAAATCAGATATCATATAAAATAGCAGGGCTCAAGCTTAACAACTGCACAGACAGCAATTGTCTTTGTTCAGATATAAATTGGTGTAAATTATCTGCCAGTATTTAACATTTGTACATTAGTGCTGTTGGCAGGCTCAAAAGTGCCATCTGTAGACCGCTTCGGATGAAGCATTAGCTGACAGAAATTGTAACTACCTTCTAATGAACACTTTTTGCATACAGTGAAACCTCTCAAAACTAGACCCTCTGTAAACCGGAATTCCTTCAAAACCAAACATTTTTTACGATACCTCTTAATACCAGACATTTTACTTAGAGGGGTTTCACTGTATATTACTACATGAGTGCTATTACTGTGTGTTATTTTAGGTGAGCACATTTGGCTCCTGCTGGACGGTCCAGTCGACGCTATCTGGATTGAGAATCTCAACTCTGTGCTGGACGACAACAAGACCTTGACCTTGGCTAACGGTGACCGCATTCCTATGGCTGTCAACTGCAAAATTATTTTCGAGCCCCACAACGTGGACAACGCTTCCCCGGCCACTGTGTCACGCAACGGCATGGTCTACCTCAGCAGCTCCGGCCTCCACTGGCAGCCTATACTGGAGGTACGTTACGAGAAATAGCGTTAGAAATGGAACTCCACTGGCAGCCTATACTGGAGGTACGTTACGAGAAATAGCGTTAGAAATGGAACTCCACTGGCAGCCTATACTGGAGGTACGTTACGAGAAATAGCGTTAGAAATGGAACTCCACTGGCAGCCTATACTGGAGGTACGTTACGAGAAATAGCGTTAGAAATGGAACTCCACTGGCAGCCTATACTGGAGGTACGTTACGAGAAATAGCTTTAGAAATGGAACTCCACTGGCAGCCTATACTGGAGGTACGTTACGAGAAATAGCGTTAGAAATGGAACTCCACTGGCAGCCTATACTGGAGGTACGTTACGAGAAATAGCGTTAGAAATGGAACTCCACTGGCAGCCTATACTGGAGGTACGTTACGAGAAATAGCGTTAGAAATGGAACTCCACTGGCAGCCTATACTGGAGGTACGTTACGAGAAATAGCGTTAGAAATGGAACTCCACTGGCAGCCTATACTGGAGGTACGTTACGAGAAATAGCGTTAGAAATGGAACTCCACTGGCAGCCTATACTGGAGGTACGTTACGAGAAATAGCGTTAGAAATGGAACTCCACTGGCAGCCTATACTGGAGGTACGTTACGAGAAATAGCGTTAGAAATGGAACTCCACTGGCAGCCTATACTGGAGGTACGTTACGAGAAATAGCGTTAGAAATGGAACTCCACTGGCAGCCTATACTGGAGGTACGTTACGAGAAATAGCGTTAGAAATGGAACTCCACTGGCAGCCTATACTGGAGGGGTGGGACCTAGCCCAGTAGTAAAGCGTTTGCTTGATACGGGGTCGGTCTAGGATCGATCCTCGTCGGTGGACCCATTGGGCTATTTCTTGTTCCAACCAGTGCTCCACAACTGGTGTAACAAAGGCCGTGGTATTTACTATCCTGTCTGTGGGATAGTGCATATAAAAGATCCCCTGCTGTTAATCGAAAAGAGTAGCCCATGAAGTGGCGACAGCGAGTTTCCTCTCTCAATACTTGTGGCCCATAACCATATGTCTGACGCCATATAACCATAAATAAAATGGGTTGAGTGCGTTGTTAAATAAAACATTTCTTTCTTTCTTTGATCTTCCATTTATCTTTTTCAGGGCTGGTTAAATCACAGGCCAATGCATGAAAAGGAGATCATATTGTCACTGTTTGAGAAATCGTTTCCACCTGCCCTGCGATTCGCACAACAGAATCTCGTCTTCAAGATGGACATGCTTGAAGCATTCATTATTGTACAGGTTAGTCAGATTTATTCGGTGTAATGAACATATCACTTTTATAACTGTGACTGTAGAATAGTGTGCATATCACTTCTATCATTGTGACTGTAGCATATTGTATATATCACATCTGCAATAGTCAATGTAGCATAATGTACATATCACTTCTATCATTGTGACTGTAGCATATTGTATATATCACATCTGTAATAGTCACTGTAGCATAGTGTACATATCACTTCTATCATTGTGACTGTAGCATATTGTATATATCACATCTGTAATGGTCACTGTAGCATAGTGTACATATCACTTCTATCATTGTGACTAGCATATTGTATATATCACATCTGTAATAGTCACTGTAGCATAGTGTACATATCACTTCTATTATTGTGACTGTAGCATATTGTATATATCACATCTGTAATAGTCACTGTAGCATAGTGTACATATCACTTATATCATTGTGACTGTAGCATATTGTATATATCACATCTGTAATAGTCACTGTAGCATAATGTACATATCACTTCTATCATTGTGACTGTAGCATATTGTATATATCACATCTGTAATGGTCACTGTAGCATAGTGTACATAACATTTCTATAATAATTGTACCGTATATCTTCGCCTGTAAGTCGATCTCGGCTATAAGTCGAGTCCCTAATTTCAAGCCCTGAAAACTTATTTTTTTATTGACCCGTTTATAAGTCGACCCATGAAAAACAACTTATAAATATTGAAGTATTTCTTATTTTCAGCACATGAGAACAATAATGTACAATATCTGAACAAAAGAAAATTATTTTACAAACTTCGTTTTTCACGTTTTGACAGTTTTGTACATCGCAATAATATTCCAATCAAACTATATAGCATCAAAACGAAATATTCCCTTAGTAGAGAGTGAAAGCTGTTTAACTGCTGTTACTGTATGGCACTGTACAGCATGGTTTTGTGCAAAGACAACAACTTTATTTGTAAATACCGACAACAGATCACTACGATAAAACTGAAAGTACATGTATCATCGGTTAATCACATGTTTTGCTGCCATATTAATACATGTAAGGAGGATAACTCTGGAAAGTACACTGGTTTTTGTACCAAATAATGTGTGTCCCTATTGCTCTAGTGAACTGCAGAGATCAGTCTATTTTAAGGGAAAGCTCAGTAACATTCATGAAGTTAATCACTGACAAAACATTGTTTGAACAACCATTAATGCCAGTGACCAGATTTCAAAATAAACTCGGGCAACAGGTAGTTAGTATTGTTTACATTTTTGATATTTGTGATGACTGTTATTTTAACTAAGTGGACTGTTGTCTTGACATGTGAGTGAGATCGCACGCCTTTTCAAATAACCAAAACCGTTATAATGCCAAAAAAAAAAGGTTATAAAAAAATAAATGTGTCAAATTAACATATTTGAGTATAAATACAGGGCATACTTCAACAATAAAACTTGTAAAATAATCCCCAAAACGGTAATATTTTTGGGTGAAATTTTTTACCCTCTTATAAGTCGACCCCCCAAGTTATAAAATAATTTTTGGGTGAAAAAAATTCGACTTATAGGCGAAGATATACGGTAATTACAGCTATAGCATAGTGTACATAACACTTCTATAATTGTGATTGTAGCATAGTGTACATGTCACTTCTGTAATTATGACTACAGCTTAGGTGTATATGGAACTTGTATAATTGTGACTACAGCTTAGAGTTCATTTCACGTCTATAATTATAACTGCAGCACACTGTACATATCACTACTATATTTAAGACTCGGTGCACCAAGGAGGTTCATCAAATCAGTCTGGTGCACTGTGAGCACTTCTATATGTTCATTCTGATGTGGAACATTGGTGCACTGACTAATTACGTGTTTCTTTTCTTGTGTATCAGTGCACCAAGCTACTGACAGGGCTGATTCCCGTGAAGGAAGACAAGGAGGGTCACCAGATCAACATGGACCACTACGAGCACCTCTACGTGTTCACTCTGATGTGGAGCGTCGGCGCGCTGCTCGAACTCGACGACCGCAACAAGATGGAGCAGTTCCTGCGCAGCAGCGATGAGTTCAGCCTTGACCTGCCACACATCCCCGAGAACGCCGACTACACCATGTTCGACTTCTTCGTCAACCCAGAAGGTAATCAGTGTGTATATCTTTATAGGATAAAAACACACACGTACATAGATGAAGACATACCACATACACATACCTCTGACACGACCACAGACAAACAGACATGACATACACAGACATGAGACATGCACAGACATGACACCTACACAGACATGACACATACACAGATGTGACACATACACAGACGTGATGCATACACACACGTAAAACCTACACTGACATGACACATACACAGATCTGACTCATACACAGACGTGACACATAGATATGACTCATGCACAGATGTGACACATACACAGATCTGACTCATACACAGACGTGACACATAGATATGATTCATGCACAGATGTGACACATACACAGATATTACTCATACACAGACGTGACACATATACAGACATGACACATACACAGATATGACTCATACATAGACATGGCACATACACAGATGTGACACATATACAGACATGACACATACACAGATATGACACATACACAGACATGACATATACACAGACATGGCACATACACAGATATGACACATACACAGATATAATACAGACTACTGTTGTATAGGTAAATGGGAACACTGGAACAGCTGAGAGGTGGAGTACCATTGACCACTAACCATACCTCCAAGTACCCACCTCCCCCACTAAATACTGTTGTGTGTTACAGGTGACTGGGAGCACTGGAAAAGCCGTGTGGTGGAGTACCACTATCCCCTGGACACCACCCCTGAGTACCCCCTCTATTTCCCCCACTAAATACTGTTGTGTGTTACAGGTGACTGGGAGCACTGGAACAGCCGTGTGGTGGAGTACCACTATCCCCTGGACACCACCCCTGAGTACCCCCTCTATTTCCCCCACTAAATACTGTTGTGTGTTACAGGTGAGTGGGAGCACTGGAACAGCCGTGTGGTGGAGTACCACTATCCCCTGGACACCACCCCTGAGTACCCCCTCTATTTCCCCCACTAAATACTGTTGTGTGTTACAGGTGAGTGGGAGCACTGGAACAGCCGTGTGGTGGAGTACCACTATCCCCTGGACACCACCCCTGAGTACCCCCTCTATTTCCCCCACTAAATACTGTTGTGTGTTACAGGTGAGTGGGAGCACTGGAACAGCCGTGTGGTGGAGTACCACTATCCCCTGGACACCACCCCTGGGTACCCCCTCTATTTCCCCCACTAAATACTGTTGTGTGTTACAGGTGAGTGGGAGCACTGGAACAGCCGTGTGGTGGAGTACCACTATCCCCTGGACACCACCCCTGAGTACCCCCTCTATTTCCCCCACTAAATACTGTTGTGTGTTACAGGTGAGTGGGAGCACTGGAACAGCCGTGTGGTGGAGTACCACTATCCCCTGGACACCACCCCTGAGTACCCCCTCTATTTCCCCCACTAAATACTGTTGTGTGTTACAGGTGAGTGGGAGCACTGGAACAGCCGTGTGGTGAAGTACCACTATCCCCTGGACACCACCCCTGAGTACCCCCTTTATTTCCCCCACTAAATACTGTTGTGTGTTACAGGTGAGTGGGAGCACTGGAACAGCCGTGTGGTGGAGTACCACTATCCCCTGGACACCACCCCTGAGTACCCCCTTTATTTCCCCCACTAAATACTGTAATGTGTTACAGGTGAGTGGGAGCACTGGAACAGCCGTGTGGTGGAGTACCACTACCCCTTGGACACCACCCCCGAGTACAGCACCATCCTAGTGCCAATGGTGGACAATGTGCGAACTGAGTTCCTAGTGGACATCATTGCGCGGCAGGGACAGGCAGTGCTGCTCATCGGCGAACAGGGCACCGCGAAGACTGTCATGATCAACAACTACACGTCCAAGTACAACCCTGAGAACCATCTCGCCCAGAGTCTGAACTTCTCATCGGCCACCACGCCCAACATGTTCCAGGTAATCATACAGTAACACCACGCCCAACATGTTCCAGGTAATCATACAGTAACACCACGCCCAACATGTTCCAGGTAATCATACAGTAACACCATGCCCAACATGTTCCAGGTAATACAGTAACACCACTCCAAACATGTTCCAGGTAATCATACAGTAACACCACTCCCAACATGTTCCAGGTAATCATACAGTAACACCACACCCAACACGTTCCAGGTAATCATACAGTAACACCATTCCCAACATGTTCCAGGTAATCATACAGTAACACCACACCCAACACGTTCCAGGTAATCATACAGTAACACCACACCCAACACATTCCAGGTAATCATACAGTAACACCACACCCAACACGTTCCAGGTAATCATACAGTAACACCACACCCAACACATTCGAGGTAATCATACAGTAACACCACATCCAACACGTTCCAGGTAATCATACAGTAACACCACACCCAACACGTTCGAGGTAATCATACAGTAACACCACACCCAACACGTTCCAGGTAATCATACAGTAACACCACACCCAACACATTCCAGGTAATCATACAGTAACACCACACCCAACACATTCCAGGTAATCATACAGTAACACCACACCCAACACGTTCCAGGTAATCATACAGTAACACCACACCCAACACATTCGAGGTAATCATACAGTAACACCACACCCAACACGTTCCAGGTAATCATACAGTAACACCACACCCAACACATTCCAGGTAATCATACAGTAACACCACACCCAACACGTTCCAGGTAATCATACAGTAACACCACACCCAACACATTCCAGGTAATCATACAGTAACACCACTCCAAACATGTTCCAGGTAATCATACAGTAACACCACTCCCAACATGTTCCAGGTAATCATACAGTAACACCACTCCAAAAATGTTCCAGGTAATCATACAGTAACACCATTCCCAACTTGTTCCAGGTAATCATACAGTAACACCACTCCCAACATGTTCCAGGTAATCATACAGTAACACCATGCCCAACATGTTCCAGGTAATCATACAGTAACACCACACCCAACACGTTCCAGGTAATCATACAGTAACACCACACCCAACACATTCCAGGTAATCATACAGTAACACCACACCCAACACGTTCCAGGTAATCATACAGTAACACCACACCCAACACATTCCAGGTAATCATACAGTAACACCACTCCAAACATGTTCCAGGTAATCATACAGTAACACCACTCCAAACATGTTCCAGGTAATCATACAGTAACACCATTCCCAACATGTTCCAGGTAATCATACAGTAACACCACTCCCAACATGTTCCAGGTAATCATACAGTAACACCATGCCCAACATGTTCCAGGTAATCATACAGTAACACCATGCCCAACATGTTCCAGGTAATCATACAGTAATACCACTCCTAACATGTTCCAGGTAATCATACAGTAACACCACACCTAACAACCTTTCTAGACTCACCCTGCTTTCCTCTTACCCTCGAAACAAAGAAAATAAAAACCCATGAATACTTCTGGTTATATGTTGATCATATACTAATACCACACCCAACACTAGCTGAAAAGGGCATTTTTAAAATGAATACAACACTTTTGAACTAAAAAGGGCAATTTTAACTGAAAAAGAATTTTTAAAATTAAAAGGGATACTTTTAAACTAAAGAAGAGTTTATGAAATTAAAAAAAAAACCAAAACAGAGTTTTTTCTTCATATTTTTCAAACTGCTAGGTACAGCTCTAACAGATGTATAATTCATGTATGTATATAATTTTCTCATCAGAGGACAATAGAGAGCTACGTGGACAAGCGCGTCGGCTCGACGTACGGGCCACCTGCAGGCAAGAAGATGACAGTGTTTATTGATGACATCAACATGCCGGTCATCAATGAGTGGGGAGACCAGATCGCCAACGAGATCGTGCGGCAATTGATGGAGGCCAAGGGGTTCTACAGTCTGGAGAAACCGGGAGACTTCACCAGTATCGTTGACATGCAGGTCGGTAACAGTGTTTTTACTATATGCTGAATCTATTATTGTAATATTGTTTCTACAGTTATTTTTTTTTAAATTTTAATGTAAATTATATAATTCATAAATTTTAGGTAAGGTACCTTGCAAATAGTGAATAATAATGATAATGATAATGATGATAGTAATAATAGTAATAATAATAATAATAAGAGTAATAATAATAAATAATAATAATATTAATCTTTTACTTTTGCAGTATTTAACAAACCAAACATTTCCACTGAAATTTTTTAATTTTACCAAATTTTATCAATACATTTGATAGTGTTAAGATACATTTTATGTTTACCAGGGGAGAAAATTCAACTGTTTTTCTTTCTTTTCTTTTTTTAAGAAACTGTTACATTAGTTGTTGAGTAATTTATCAGGACAGTTCAATTTGAATTTTTTTTTCTCCAGTTCCTGTCTGCGATGATCCAGCCGGGCGGAGGTCGTAACGACATCCCTCAACGTCTTAAAAGACAGTTCGTAATCTTCAACTGTACACTACCGTCAAACCCGTCCATTGACAAAATCTTCTCAGTCATCGGCTTGGGTCATTTCTGCAAGGAGCGCGGATTCAAGGAAGAAATCACTGAGCTCATCCGTAACCTAGTTCCCATTACCAGACGACTCTGGCAGCTCACAAAGGTAAATTATGTTCGTTTTTCTTTTTATACATAAACCTGACAGTGATTCATGAGTGCATGTCACCAGAGCTGTATTTATCCTAATGAGGTCTGTCCTGTGCTAGTTTTGATCTAGTCTCAAAGTGGCAGTCCTCTTTGTGGGAGAGCAAGAAGGATGTGTTATCCAGTAAAGGATTCCTCGGGAGTGTCTGTCCTATAGATGAGGCACTAGATAGAGATTCATGGAATCGGCCACTGTTTTGCCAAATGCCCATTCGACTGCATTGTGCAGAGATACGGTCCTGGGCCCATATTTTCGAAGCTATCTTAGCCTACGAAATCGTGAAATCATCGTAAGCTATGATGTCACTATGGCATGTGCTGTAGTGACGTCACAACCTACGACGGTTTTACGATTTCGTAGCGCTAAGATGGCTTCGAAAATAGGGCCCCTGATCATGTATTATGGTTTTGTCATTCAGGGCTGGGAAAAAGATGGTGCTCACAAGTAGAGGTGGGGATTTAATGTTGGCAAAGTAAGTGTGTCTGCCACTGTTTGTTTTGAACTCGTTGCAAAATGAGTTTTTGCCAGCTAGTGTCTGTGAATAACATGCATGACCTTGCCAGACAAAGAGTCAGTTTTTATTGGAAGAACTCCCGAGACGAAGATGGTTGACAAGAGGTGTTCACGTGTTCATATTTGATGTGAATAAATGGTGAAAATTACCCTTGTTTAGGCATAATATAGAGGTTTCAGCTTTTTAAAAGATCATTTCAGCTTTTATTTCTTTTAAATGGGTATTACATCCCTATTGTGACTACGTATCACACCCGTGTTATAACTGCCGTGTGTTCCAGACGAAGATGTTGCCAACCCCTGCCAAGTTCCACTACATCTTCAACTTGCGAGATTTGTCGCGCATCTGGCAAGGGATGTTGAATGCTGCGAGTTCTGTGATCAGCAAATCAGAGACATTGATGGCGCTGTGGAAACACGAGTGTACTCGCGTCATCGCAGACAGGTAGGGATGCATTTGTGTGTAAAATATCCTCACGTCTCGGTGTGTCATACACACACACAAAGCATTGTCTTCTTATAGTGTCAGATTCTATACTCAACTCTTATTAAGAATATGTCTCCCAAATTAATCACATAATTCTGTATGCAGTTAATTGATCAGCTAGAAAACAGTTAGGACTTCCTATTATAAAATAAAATAATGAATAATGTTATTATGGTATGCTGTTAAACAAAATATTTTGAAACCAGGGAAAAGTTGTTATTTTAAAGGGACATTCCCGAGTTTGCTGCATTGTAAGATGTTTCCGACTATTAAAACATTTCTACGATTAAACTTATATATTAAATATATTTTCTTGTTTAGAATATCAATGTCTGTATATTCAATGTGTTTCTGGTTTTCTTAATATTTGTAAGAATCCCAAACTGGATTTTGTTTTCATATTTTCGTAAATAAGACAAAAATATATTTTAGGAAATAAAATGAAATTAACCTAGTACAAATATTAAAACGATCAGAAACACGTTTAATATACAGCCACTAATATTTTATGCAGAAAAATATATATGATATGTAATTACAATCGTTAAAAACTCTTTTAGTTAATAACATCTTAAAAATTGCAGCAAACTCAGGAATGTCCCTTTAAGTTCATGAGTAGATATTACAACATTTGATGTTAAAATACTTTTTCACTTATTACTGATGTTATTAACGGACATGTGTAATTTTGTGGAGACTTATTATAATTGTTAAACGAATCTGTTGCAGATATTTGTAATTTACATTTTATTTATTTTATTACATTCTGATTTTTCAGGTTTTCTATAAGAGATTTGTTCAGATATTTAATATTTACGTATACAATGTTCAAAATGCTGTGTATGTAAATATATATATTTATTTTTGTTCAGGGTTTGACCACAATGATGAGTATAGTTTAGATCTGCTCAACATATAAAAGTTCCAGCCGTTCTTGTTTCTGCGTCACCCAATTCTAATTATAAAATTGAATTTAGCCAATGTAGTTCATGATAAAATTTGTGAAAAGTTCATTTGAAAATCAAATGTATGCAATTCTTTAAAAAACTTTAACTTTTGTTTGGCTTCATGTAACATGAATTTGATTATACATGAATATTTTCAGACCAAATTCGCTAAATGGTTAATAATTTTATGGAGTCCATTATAAATTCACTATCACTGATAAATTTTGAGGCAAAACCCAAATTGTCTGAAATGCTATGCTAATGTCATTTTGTTCAAATATACAGTACGTTTATGTCCCTTTTGAAATGCTATATGTCTAAAAGATTCAAAGGATATTAAACAAGCTTCCATTTCATATCATATATACACATGTATATCCCAAGTGAAATATAATGTTTAGTTGTCGCTAGCTTTAGCAGGTGACAACGAAAATTATTTCATGAGGGACATAAACATGATACAAATGGTAGTGATGTTAATATCCTCTTTATTGTCCATAATCAATCTTGATTTATATCACTCAGCTCATTTCGTTGACGTTCCTGTAAGGGTGTGGTGTGCTAATCGATGACATCATCGTGTGATGTCGAAGCATTACATCCCACTTGGCGTTCTAGTGGGACGTATCAATTTGATATGTACCGTTTCAATTCATTTCATTTAAAATTATTTTTGTGCTTATATCCAACTAAGGTTCAATCACGCTGTCCTGGGCACACACTTCAGCAATCTGGGCTGTGTCCAGGACAGTAGGTTAGTGGTTAGTGAGAGAGAAGAGGGTGTAGTGGTTTTACATCTACCCACTGAATTGTTAAAACTTGCTCTGGGTGAGAGCTGATAACTAGCTGCAAACCCTGTACCAACCAGCTTTATTTCCAATGGCTTAACCACGACACAACCAAGATATGTACCAAGATATTTTTAACCCTATGGATAATAAAAATGTGATATTACATGTTAATAAGCCTTTGAAATGCTGTGTTTGCCTCATACATTCACTGTGTCTAAAAGATAAATGTGATATTACATGTTAATATGCCTTTGAAACACTGTGTTTGCCTCATAGATTCACAGGTGTTGAAGATGCACAGTGGTTCCTGAAAATTCTCTCCCGGGTCATTGGTGAGGAACTCGGTGACAGTTATGTGCCCATGGTAGAACCGATCCCTTACTTTGTTGATTTCATGAGGTATTACGACAGGTTTCTTCTCGCATGGTCCACGCTTGTCTCGTTTTGATTTGATTTGATTTTTCACAAATGTTTTGGTTTGTTGTGATGAGCAGTTTTTGAGGTTGTCAGATTGAGATACAATGTAGTTATTTTATTTTTCAAATATTACATTTAGGATTATTCAAAGTTATTTATATTTTATACAAACTGCATGCATGTTTGGGAAGTGTACTATTTTAAAATTAAATAATAAAAAAGCAGTAAACAGAACCCTGCAAAAGCAACATTTTTGGATGTTCATTAACTTCAAGTTTAAGAGGGGAGAAGTAGCAAAAATTAATACATTATGAACACTTGTGAAAATATTAATAATTGAATGGTCCCTTAGGACAGTAGTTTCTAAAATAATGTTTAATATTTTAAATTTTTAATTATCAACAAAATGTTTACAGCCTCAAATTCTGCTTCTGTTTTTAGCTTTGTTTTAACACTGCATATTAACTGTTTTGTTTTGAAGATAACGTGTGTGTGTGTTTAACTGTATTAACCCGTGTATACAGGTTTGTCGAGCCCAGTGACTTAGTCTGGTACGAGAAGACACTGCGGCGTGTTGTCAGTGAAGATTTGGGGGAGGAGGTGGAGAAACTTGTCGTTCCCACTCGATATTTCACTGACTTCATGAGGTACATAGCTCAATGTCCATCTTGTTATTTCTTCTTTCTCTCCATCTGTTCGTCTTGTTATTTCTTCTTTCTTTCCATCTGTTCATCTTGTTATTTCTTCTTTCTCTCCATCTATTCATCTTGTTATTTCTTTCTGTCCATCTGTTCATCTTATTTCTTCTTTCTCTCCATCTGTTCATCTTATTTCTTCTTTCTCCATCTGTTCATCTTGTTATTTCTTTCTCTCCATCTGTTCATCTTGTTATTTCTTCTTTCTCTCCATCTGTTCATTTATTTTTTCTTTCTCTCCATCTGTTCATCTTCTTATTTCTTCTTTCTCTCCATCTGTTCATCTTATTTCTTCTTTCTCCATCTGTTCATCTGTTATTTCTTTCTCTCCATCTGTTCATCTTGTTATTTCTTCTTTCTCTCCGTCTGTTCATCTATTTTTTCT
Source organism: Gigantopelta aegis (assembly GCF_016097555.1). Taxonomy (NCBI): domain Eukaryota; kingdom Metazoa; phylum Mollusca; class Gastropoda; order Neomphalida; family Peltospiridae; genus Gigantopelta; species Gigantopelta aegis. The sequence goes on along the minus strand of NC_054712.1, from coordinate 45,598,772 downwards.
TTCTCTCCATCTGTTCATCTTGTTATTTCTTCTTTCTCTCCATCTGTTCATCTTGTTATTTCTTTCTCTCCATCTGTTCATCTTATTTCTTCTTTCTCTCCATCTGTTCATCTTCTTATTTCTTCTTTCTCTCCATCTGTTCATCTTGTTATTTCTTTCTCTCCATCTGTTCATCTTGTTATTTCTTTCTCTCCATCTGTTCATCTTGTTATTTCTTCTTTCTCTCCATCTGTTCATCTTCTTATTTCTTCTTTCTTTCCATCTGTTCATCTTCTTATTTCTTTCTCTCCATCTGTTCATCTTGTTATTTCTTTCTCTCCATGTGTTCGTCCATACAGCTTAATGTTTCACAGACTTCATGATATACTTCACTTAATGTCCATCTTCATATTTAATTTTTCTCTCCATCTGTTCATCCTGTTACTTCTTCTTTCTTACCATCTGTTTATCCACACAACAGACTGTTTCACTTACATTCTTGTCTGTGTTTCTTCTCATCCCCGCCCTTTTGTCTTGCCCTTCATCCATCTATTCAGTACTTCACTTAGGTCATCTCTCAATTTCTGTCCTCTTTACCTCTGTCCATTTGTCTTTGTGTTCATCACTTTATCCATAAAAACTGAAAGATTTTTAAATAAAACTATCTGCCATACATTCATCTGTATATTTATGGGGCAGGATGTAGCCCAGTGGTAAAGCTCTCACTTGATGCGTGGTCGGTCTAGGATTGATCCTTGTCTTTCAATTTCCATCATTCATCCATCTTATTTCATCGTTCTTTGTTTCATCTATTGTTTTTATGATCTCTGTATACCCTTAAAACTGTCATCAGATAAATACAATTATAATGTTTTAATTCTGGTTTATCTCCAAGAGGATTTGGCTAAGAGTTTAAATATTGGTACTTTGGAGTTAGATTTTGATAGTTAGGTTGTTACGTTTTGGTGACTCGGTAGGCTGTTAATGTTTGATGGTGTATAGACTGTTAATGTTTGATGATGGGTTTGGTTGTTAACACTTTTATGGTTGGTTGGCTGTTTATATTTGATAGGTTAGTTTGTTAAATTTTTATGATAGGTATACATTGAAACAAGTCAAGAATGGTTTAGTTTAGGTAGTACTTTGTTAGCCACAGAATCTTAGAAAATGAAAACACTGCCACCTAAATATTAATAACTTATGTGTTAATACTGATTTAAAAATAAGATACACATGTATCTACAAGAATCAGTAGAACAATGATGTCACTGACTAAAAACATATCAGTGTGTTTGTTAGATGAAAATATTGTATTCTTGTATCTAGATGGTGAAAGCTGTTACATTTTGTTTGTTATGTAAACTGTTAAGTTTTAATGAAGTAAAAGGTTTGATAGTGGAGTAAAACTTAAGTTCTATGAGAGCATACATGTATACTGTCCCAGCCATAACAAAACTTCTAATTGAAGTCTGCCTGGTGCAAAGAAGTGCACTTTTAATAGTCTGGTCTCTTGAGTTTTGTGTGTTGGATAAGTAACAATTTTTTAAGTGTTTTGCAATACTATTTATTCTGGTTGTTTGAAATAATTATGTAATTATGGTATATTTGAAGACATTCTGGTAATTTGAAAAGTGTTATATTCTGTTAGTTTGGAAGACTTATATTCTGTTAGAGTGGAAGACTTACATTCTGGTAGTTTGGAAGACTTATATTCTGGTAGTTTGAAAGTCTTATATTCTGGTAATTTGAAGTCTTATATTCTGGTAATTTGGAAGTCTTATATTCTGGTAGTTTGAAAGTCTTATATTCTAGTAGTGGTGAAGTTGGTAGTGTAATACTATACAACACTAAAAGAGAGAGCTATTTTGTACATGACAGTATGATGACTCAGCTGATTGCAGGTACTGTCGTTAAAATATTTTTATAAAATTAACCTGATTTGCTTCTGTGTGTTGCTTTGTTTTAACACAGGCTTGGCCAGAAATTATCACATTTGGGTGGAGGGTGATGCTTATAAGTAACACAGTATAAAATGACATTTTACATCCATCAGCAAAATATATTTTAAACTAATACCTAAACACACACAACACACACACAGAAACACACACACTCACACACGCACGCACGCACACACACACACCCACACACCAGTCATTACCCCCACTGTTACGATTTCTGGCTCCGTCACTACTGTTTGAGATACATGCACAGCTGCATGTGTATACACAAGATGTAGAGTGGTCACGTTTGATGCATTGAAACACATTATATTGAAACACATGCATGCTTGCATGATTTTCACTTTTTAGCTTGTTATTGTTTTGCACCAGGTTTACACAGTTCTAATTTTGAATTAACTAATGCTTCATTTTTAATGGAAGAAACAACAACAACAAAACATTTTGCTTTTAAATATTTGTGCTTGTTCCAGGGTGACTGATGTATTGAATGTGATATTCTGTTCAATGCACTAATCTTGTTTTAGCTAAAGTTTTTGCTTTTTCGATAATATTCTAAGAATGTTAAGATGAAAATTTTGTCAAAGAAAATAACTTTATATTTGAACTAAATGTTGTTACAACTTGAAGTAATTCTTAATTTGAAAACTAAAAAGTTTTTTTTAAATTTAAATTAAAAGTCTCATTAATATTGCATTATATAGCCTACATGTATATATTCCACCATTCTTAATTAACCACAAATGTATGGTGATGTTGTATAAGCTAATACATGTTTGAAATAAGCAGAGCAACTTTCTTTAAAGCATACATGCAGGTAAAACATGCAACCTCTGTGAGCACAAACACACCCACACACGAAGGTAATAGTAATAAGACTTCTAATATGTTTTAAACTGATGCACAATTTAAAGATCCCTAGATCCCTAGAAGTGCATAGACCTCGAGTTGGATATTGATCTAGTTGTTTTCTTAAACAGAGATGCCCCAGAACCAACTGGAGAAGAAGGTGAAGATGCAGACTTTGACATGCCCAAGATTTACGAACCTGTAAGTTTAAAAATACTCATTAAAAAAAAAGAAGTTTGTTTTATTTAACGATGCCACTAAAGCACATTGATTTTTTATCTTATTATTGGCTATTGGATGTCAAACATATGGTCATTTTGACACTGTTTTTAGGGGAAACCTGCTGTCACCACATGGGCTATTCTTTTATGACATGCAGCAAGGGATCTTTTATTTGCGCTTCCCGCAGGCAGGATAGCACAAACCATGGCCTTTGTTGAACCAGTTATGGATCACTGATATACCAGTCGTGGTGCACTGGGTGGAGAGAAAAATAGCCCAATGGGCCCACCGATGGGGATTGATCCCAGACCGACTGCGCATCAAGTGAACGCTTTACCATTGGGCTACTTCCCACCCCTACTGTAACAGTTACACTTTATTCTGGTAATGTCTCCCACACAGACAGTAATCAAAACGGGCTGCAGACTGTCCAGCTGATCATCTATACATAGTTGACTGTGTTGTTGGGCTTATTAGCATTTAATTACGCTTTCCAATTTATGATTTGATGTATAGAAATTCAAGAATCCTGACATTCGTTTTGTAAAATCATTACAACTTAGAAGATAGAAAAATTTGTTTTACAGCCTTATTTAATGCGTTGCCTGGAGATAATGAGCTGAAAGTTTGTGTATAACTTTATCATGTACATGTAGTTGTACAAATCAAGTTTGAATTTCAAGGCGATAAACTCTTTTTGGCAGAGTTATGGCCCTTGAATTTAGGAGATACAAAATGTGTTGGGCCTGGTAGGGGACATGTATTGCTTTAGCAGTACTCTCAGAATGATAAACTCTTTTTGACAGAGTTATGGCCCTTGAATTTAGGAGATACTAAAATGTGTTGGGCCTGGTAGGGGACATGTATTGCTTTAGCAGTACTCTCAGAATGCTTGTTCTGAATAAAATAGTCTTATTGCTGTTATTGTTATTATTTGTGCTATTGATGTTATTTGTGTCATTGATATTATTTGGGCTATTTTTCGCTCCAACCAGTGCACCACGATTGGTACATCAAAGGCAGTGGTAATATATGCTATCCTGTCTGTGGGATGGTGCATATAACAGATCCCTTGCTGCTAATCGAAAAGAATAGTCCATGAAGTTGCGACAGCGGGTTTCCTCCCTCAATATCTGTGTGGTCCTTCACCATATGTCCGACGCCATATAACCGTAAATAAAATGTGTTGTGTGAGTCGTTAAATAAAACATTTCCTTAGTTCCTCATATTATTTGTGTTACTGATATTATTTGTGTTGTTGATATTATTTGTGTTATTGCTATTATTTGTGTTTGGTGTTTAGGTGGAGAGTTTGGAGCTGTTGGAAGAGAGACTACTGATGTTTCTGCAGCAGTACAACGACGGGATCCGTGGGGCTGGGATGGACCTCGTCTTCTTCAAGGACGCCATGATTCACCTTCTCAAGGTGTCCCGCATCATCCGCACACCCAGGGGACATGCCCTGCTGGTCGGTGTGGGTGGGTCGGGAAAACAGTCGCTCACAAAACTGGCGTCGTTCATCGCGGGATACAAAACATTCCAGATCACTCTGACTAGGTGAGTGGGTTACTTACAAAACATTCCAGATCACTCTGACTAGGTGAGTGGGTTACTTACAAAACATTCCAGATCACTCTGACTAGGTGAGTGGGTTTATTACAAAACATTCCAGATCAATCTGACTATAGGTGAGTGGGTTTATTACAAAACATTCCAGATCAATCTGACTAGGTGAGTGGGTTTATTACAAAACATTCCAGATCACTCTGACTAGGTGAGTGGGTTACTTACAAAACATTCCAGATCACTCTGACTAGGTGAGTGGGTTTATTACAAAACATTCCAGATCACTCTGACTAGGTGAGTGGGTTTATTACAAAACATTCCAGATCACTCTGACTAGGTGAGTGGGTTTATTACAAAACATTCCAGATCACTCTGACTAGGTGAGTGGGTTTATTACAAAACATTCCAGATCACACTGACTATAGGTGAGTGGGTTTATTACAAAACATTCCAGATCACTAAACATGGTTTCTGTCAATTATTATCCTTTGACAACTAGGGGACACAGTATCTGTACCTATGTGATGCACCATCACCAATTTGTCTTTGTTTTTTAATTGCACATAAAAGATTTTTTTTTTTTTTTTTTCGAAAACAGTTTTTTTTTCTTCTCCATTTTACATCAATCCAAACTAAAATGTTTGATAAATTTAGTGAAGGCTGGTGAGGTATATAGGTGAGTTCTACTCCCAATTACTCTAGGTGAGTTCTACTCCCAATTACTCTAGGTGAGTTCTACTCCAAATTACTCTAGGTGAGTTCTACTCCAAATTACTCTAGGTGAGTTGATGCATGTTTGTTATTTTAAAATGTGTTTTTCACCCTGAACATCACTAAGCTGACAAGAATTTACTGTAAGATTTCTTTCTATAACTGTATTTTTCACCCAGACATCACTAATCTAATGAGAAGTTACCGTAAAGTTTCTTTCTTTAAATGTGTTTTTACCCCTGATGTCACTAATCTCACAAGAATTTACTGCATGTTTGTTTCTTTAACTGTATTTTTCTCCCCGATGTCACTAATCTAACGAGAAGTTACGTTAAGGTTTGTTTCTTTAAATGTGGTTTCCTCCCTGATGTCACTAATCGAACAAGATGTTGTTGTGTGTTTCAGGTCGTACAACGTGGGGAACCTGCTGGAAGACCTCAAGTATCTGTACCGCACGGCTGGTTCACAGGGCAAGGGCATCACCTTCATATTCACTGACCAGGAGATCAAGGATGAAGGATTCCTCGAGTACCTCAACAACATGCTGTCCTCGGGAGTTGTACGTTTAGTTCACACACACTCTGTTTGGAGTATAACTCAACAAATTATTTCTTGTTTAGGCACAAAACACACTGAAGTTGGTTCTGGGTCTGGCAAGTGTGGCAGAGATACCATGTCTGGTGTATTTAGACATCTGTGTCTGTTATGTGTTGTCAGTATATATATTAACTTGAGTTCATGTTTTTAGATACATATTCTTCTATAAACACCAACTATAATTATGAGAATTCCATATTGATTAATGTATACTTTTTTCCTATTGTTTATTATTATTTAAAAATGTTTTTTTTTAGATTTGAACATTGTGCATCTGCCATGTAGTGGGTTTCCTCTGATGACTACGAGTCATAATTACCAAATGTTTGGCATCCAATAGCAGATGATTAATTAATCAATGTGCTCCAGTGGTGTCTTTAAACTAAAAAAAAATTCTTGTGCATCTCAGAGTTAAAAATAGTTGATGTTCTATGTCGTCTGTTGCCAAATCTTTAGCACAGACAGAACTAGCTCTGGCACTCGTCAGATTCAACAATTGCGAATTTCAAAAATAATTATCGAATTTTATTTTCATTTGGCAAAATAATTGATATTTTGATACAAAATAACTGGCTTTCTGCAGTTTTCGAAGTTTTATAGATAATTTGGCGAAATTTTCTGCTGACCCAGAGCTAGCCCTGACAGACGTGGTATGTTTTGTAAAATTTAATTCAGTGCTGTCATACTCACCAGAGAACCAGCCTCGGTGGCGTCGTGGTTAGGCCATTGGTCTACAGGCTGGTAGGTACTGGGTTCGGATCCCAGTCGAGGCATGGGATTTTTAATCCAGATACCGACTTCAAACCCTGAGTGAGTGCTCTGCAAGGCTCAATGGGTAGGTGTAAACCACTTGCACCGACCAGTGATCCATAACTGGTTCAACAAAGGCCATGGTTTGTGCTATCCTGCCTATGGGAAGTGCAAATAAAAGATCCCTTGCTGCTAATCGGAAAGAGTAGCTCATGTAGTGGCGACAGCAGGTTTCCTCTCAAAATCTGTGTGGTCCTTAACCATATGTCTCATGCCATATAACCGTAAATAAAATGTGTTGAGTGCATCGTTAAATAAAACATTTCTTTTTTCTTTCTTTCTTTCCAAACCCTGAGTGAGTGCTCTGCAAGGCTCAATGGGTAGGTGTAAACCGCTTGCACTGACCAGTGATCCATAACTGGTTAAACAAAGGCCATGGTTTGTGCTATCCTGCCTGCATCGTTAAATAAAACATTTCTTTCTTTCTTTACTCGCCAGAGATGTTTTTGTTGGCCAGAGATTTGTCTAATGAGGAGTGGCAGTCCTCCTACAAAGTAGAAAGGCTTTGTCCTGAGAAATGAGTGGCATTCCTGTAGGCAAACAACCGATAGTAATTCATAGGAACAGTCTCATGTGCAGAGATCAGATTCTGATTTTGATAACAATAAGGTCTTTGTCATTCAGATGTAAATTATATTAGCAACTCACAGTATTGTTTATTTCTTTCATTCATATTCAGATGGCCTGAGCAACATACTGGTTTTGTGGGGGTTCTTTTTACTTGTTTTAGAATCTCAACAATTCTCTGTTTCGTTTGAAATTTAACTTGTTCATATTCTTTTTAATCAGGATGTGAAATATTACATTTTGAAATTAAAATTTGTGATTATTCAATTTTTTTTTTAATCTTCACTTTTTTTTACTTCAGGTTGCTAACTTGTTTGCTCGAGATGAACTGGATGAAATTCGCAGTGAACTCGCTCCCATCATGAAGAAAGAGTTTCCACGACGACCACCAACCAATGAGAACCTTGATGAGTATTATCTCACGCGTGTGAGACTCAATCTACACGTCAGTCTCTGCTTCTCACCAGTAAGTTAATGATAGAATTATTTTAAATTTTTTGCTTTGAAATATAACCATACCTTCAACTATATGCCCATAAAAAAATACAACCAAATAATTCAATTTCTTACACACCCATTGGTGAGAACATCATTCGTTTTTTTTTTGATAACACATACATGTACTTGTTTACACATGTACATGTGTTAACAATTCCAAGACATACAACTGGCTGCTCCTAGGTGATGACTAGGTCACCAATGCCATACATCCAATGAAAAAACAGCACAATCGAAATCAATTACACTGTGACATATAGTTAACCTGACAATCATATGTCTGTGATGCGTAAGTGTGAGGGCTGTAATTAACTTTCAGTCAAAAAAGATGTTAAAATGTGCTTAAAACCTGATATTTGAAGATATGCAAGAAATAGAATAATACATTTGTGTCCGTTAGATACCATTTATTTTACAATTTGTTGTTTAATTTGCTTTTGCTCAATAGATAATTTTAAAACACTTTGTTGTAAGATATAAAAAATCCCATGCTGCTAACTGAAAAGAATAGCCCATAAAGTGGCAACAGCGGACTTTCCTCTCTCAATATCTGTGTGGTCCTTAACCATAAGTCTGAAACCATATAACCGTAAATAAAATGTGTTAAGTGTGTTGTTAAATAAAACGTTTCCTTCCTATCTGCTGACAGATTTTGTGGATTCTCCAATTTCATAAGTCTTGATGAGACAGGAACCTTTATATGTTAATACATATGTACGTCATGTTCTCAGGTTGGAGAGAAGTTCCGTCAGCGGAGTTTGAAGTTCCCAGGACTGATCTCCGGCTGTACGATGGACTGGTTCCAGCGGTGGCCGAAGGATGCACTGATCGCCGTCGCCGATCACTTCCTGTCTGACTTCGACATCGTCTGCTCGGAGGAAGTCAAGAAGCAGGTCATACACCTGATGGGCATCGTCCACGACGGCGTCGCCGAGAACTGTGTCGACTATTTCCAGAGGTATCACTAACATAAACATTGTTACCAACTCTTAAATTCTATAAGAATTTTCTCAGTTTGTCATTCATTTATGGAGTATAAAGTTGAGATAAAGGGGGCAGCCGCAACATCAGCTTTTGTGTTTAGCTGAATTTTAAAGTCAAATGTCGCCACTTGTATGTAATAGTGATATGATATTTCAAGTATTGTGTGTGTGTATATATAGAGAGAATAACTAGTTAATGACTTAGTATATCGGCTTTACCATGTGAAGGTAAGAATTAAAATTTTCGATTCAGCCTGAACAGGATAAAGCTGATTAACTAGTTAACTAGTTATTATTTTTATCCTGCAGACCAATAAAATTAAGGGGAAAGGCTATTACATCTGTTATTTCAGCTGCATTGTACGATGACCTAGAGGTCAAATGAGTGATTTTGTAATGTAGCTATGCATGTGACGTCACATGTGTAACATCAAAAGTCATAATCTGCTAGTATATGTTTATGACTTTGCTTTAGTCAGTCATAATCAGCCAATACAAACAGCGGTTGCAGGATAAAATCATATTGTCATTTCTTTTGTGTAATGGATATTTCAGATAATAGTTGTTTATAATCATATTGTGACTTCTCTTGTGTAATGGATATTTCAGATAATAGTTGTTTATAATCATATTGTCATTTCTCTTGTGTAATGGATATTTCAGATAATAGTTGTTTATAATCATATTGTGACTTCTCTTGTGTAATGGATATTTCAGATAATAGTTGTTTATAATCATATTGTCATTTCTCTTGTGTAATGGATATTTCAGATAATAGTTGTTTATAATCATATTGTGACTTCTCTTGTATAATGGATATTTCAGATAATAGTTGTTTATAATCATATTGTCATTTCTCTTGTGTAATGGATATTTCAGATAATAGTTGTTTATAATCATATTGTCATTTCTCTTGTGTAATGGATATTTCAGATAATAGTTGTTTATAATCATATTGTGACTTCTATTGTGTAATATCAATGAGATATTTTAAATATTAGCAGTCGGTAATCATGCCAGTAGTTTGTGATAATACTGTTTCTCTGTTTAGATATCGGCGCTCCACCCACGTGACCCCCAAGTCGTATCTGTCCTTCATCAACGGCTACAAGACGATCTACACGGACAAGAAGAACCAGGTGGGAGAACTGGCAAACAGAATGAACACAGGTCAGTGAGATGTTGATTCTAACAGTTTATCGCTTTGTTTGGTCTTGTATATGAGAACCCCCCCCCTGCAAAAAAACAACCCCCCAAAACACACATTTCCTTATTGTAAAGTATGTTTTGTTTAATGTCACCACAAGAGAACATTGATTAATTTAATTATAATTGGCTATTGGATGACACGACACTTATTTGATAACTGGGACACAAATGATTAAGTATATAACATCCAATAGCCTATGGTTAATTAATGAATGTGCTCTAGTGGTATTGTTAAACAAGACAATCTTTTAAGAACCAATCAGATCTTCAGCTGCTGCTTATAAACTCATGTTGTATTGTCACGACTTTTAAAACTTTTGTGATGTGGGACTTAGCCCTGTGGTAAAGTGCTTGTCAGATGCGCAGTCGGTCTAAGATCGATCCTTGTTAATGGGCTCATTGAGCTGTCTCTTGTTTCAGCCATTGCACCACTACTTGTATATTAAAAAACTGTCCTGTCTGTGAGATGGTGCATATAAAAGATCCCTTACAACTAATGGAAAAATGTAGTGGTTTCCTATCCAAAACTTAAGGCCTATGGTTAATTAATCAATGTACTCTAGTGGTGGTGTTAAACTAAACAAAAATGTAACAGTACATTATATCAAAGCTTCAGCTGCTGCTTATAAAAGTTTGTTTAGTTTAACAACACCAGTAGAGCACAATGATTTATTAATCATCGGCTATTGGATGTCAAACTTTTGTAGAGAAAACCTGTTACATTTTTTTATCAGTAGCAAGGGATCTTCTATATGTACCATCCCACAGACAGGATAGCACATACCACAGCCTTTGATATACCAGTTGTGCACTAGCTGGGGCGAAAAACAACCCAGTTGGTCCATTGACAGGGATTGATCCCAAACTGACCGCGCATCAAGGGAGTGCTTTATCACTACAGCTTATCAACCCATGTTGTAATGGCATGACATTTAAAACCCTCGTCTCCTGTGCAGGTTTGGAGAAGCTGATAGAGGCATCTCAAGCAGTGGCCGAGTTGAGCAAGGAGCTGGCTGTGAAGGAGAAGGAGCTGGCAGTCGCCTCTGAGAAAGCCGAGGCGGTCCTGAAGGAGGTCACCGTCAAGGCCCAGGCCGCCGAGAAGGTCAAGGAGCAAGTGCAGAAGGTTTGATTCATTTCAACTTATTTTTGTTATTATATCCAATTAAGGTTCAAGCACGCTGTCCAGGACAGTGGGTTAGTTGTTAGTGGTTAATGAGAGAGAAGATAGTGTAGTGGCCTTACACCTACCCACTGAGCCAAATACCAGATACTAATAAGTAATTTGAATGTTGTCACTGTCTATGCATGGCTAAGCTTTACTCTGCAAACACCCCCCTACACACCAACAATTTGGGTACAAATAAAAAAAAAAAACATTAAATTTTGCAATTCACAAAGCAGACATTATCAACAATGACTCGAATAGTGAAAACTCTGCCGTAATGTTTAAAACCTAGGGTCTGTCACTTCCAAGTGATGTTAGTGAAATTCTGACTGATGTTTCTCCAACTAGGTGAAGGACAAAGCGCAGGCTATCGTCGACATCATCGAGGCTGACAAAGCCATAGCCGAGGAGAAGCTCGAGAAGGCTCGTCCAGCTCTGGAGGAAGCCGAGGCCGCACTGAACACGATCAAACCATCAGACATCGCCACAGTGAGGAAGCTGGGCCGCCCCCCACATCTCATCATGAGGATCCTCGACTGTGTGTTGCTGCTGCTGCAGAAGAAACTGCTGCCTGTCACCCTCGATCAGGACAAGCCCGAGTACATCAAGCCATCGTGGTCCGAGTCACTCAAGGTAGGTTGTCTTAGCTGGATAGTGGGTGGAGTCACTTACGGTAGGCTGGCTAAACTGTTTAGTGGGCAGAGTCACTCATGGTAGGTCATCTTGGCTATTTATTGGGTGGTGTCACTCAAGGTAGGCCATCTTAACTGTTTAGTGGGCAGAGTCACTCAAGGTAGGCTGTCTTAACTGTTTTAGTGGGCGGAGTCACTCGATGTAGGTCATTTTAACTGCTTAAGAGGGTGGAGTCACATAAGGTAGGCTGTCTTGACTTTATGGGCGGAGTCACTTATGGTAGGCTGTCTTAACTGTTTAGTGGGTCGAGTCACTCAAGGTAGGCTGTCTTCGATATTTAGTGGGTGGAGTTATTACAACAGTTGCCCCCATCTCTTTTATGTGAATATTTAAATTGTTGTTAAAGATTTTTTATCTCATTAAACGGCTACCTTTTCCAGCTGCTGGCTGCAAACTTGCTGCAGGCGCTGACCCAGTTCCAGAAGGATTTGATCAATGATGAGATGGTGGACTTTCTCGAGGTGTACTTTGATGCCGAGGACTATAACATGGAGAATGCTAAGAAAGTGTGTGGAAACGTTGCAGGTCTGCTGTCCTGGACTAAAGCTATGTCACAGTTCTTTTCCATTAACAAGGAGGTCTTGCCACTGAAGGTGTGTAGAAAAAAACTAATATGCCATGTTGAAGGAGAGTGTGAAAAGTAATATGCAATGTGATATTCCAAAAAGGAGGTGGATATGAAAAGTAATATACCAGATTGGAGGTGTGTAAGGAGTAATATATCACATTGGAGTTTATGTTTAAAGTAACATAACATATATTGATGGTGTATGTTTTAAAGTAATATACCATATTGAAGGTGTATACATCATGTATAAAAAGTAATATACCATACTGAAGATGTATATAAAACATAATATACATCACTGAAGGTGTATATGAATGTAATATACAATGTTGAAGGTCTATATATGAAGAAAAAAAGTATGTTGTGTGTTTTAAAATGGCTAAATTATATAACTGATACATATATTTGTCTTATTAAAACTTTCACAGAATGAATTTATCCAGTGATTAGGTTTTTTTTAAAAGCAGAAAACATTTTGCATATTAAAAATCTGCAATTCTCATTTTCAGGCCAATCTTGCAGTTCAACAAGCTCGGTATGAGATGGCTATGGAAGACTTGAACAAAGCCCAGGCCCAGCTGGATGCGAAGGAGGCCGAACTGGCACTGGTCAGAGATATGTACGACAAAGCCATGAGAGAGAAACAGGTAACATCAGCAGGGGTGGATGCAGGGAGGGGTTGCAGCATTTAAACAGGGCACCTCCAGTATTCACGGAGGGATTCATTGTTTAAACAGGGCGCCTACAGTAGTTTCACAGAAATATCAAGCTGAGCAAGATACTTAAATGTTCTGCACTAAACAATCTAGAAAAACATTGTACTCATCTGCTAAATATTGGATTTGGAGGTGAGGACACTGGGGGGGGGGGGGGGGGGGGCACTCATCCTTAGCATCATCCCCTTGGATCCTGGGCCCAGATTTTTGAAGCTATCTTAGTGCTACGATATTGTAAAGCCAGGGATTTATGATATCGTAGTGCTAAGATAGCTTTGAAAATCTGTAGTCTGGTTATTATATTTAGGTTCATTTCTCTCCTTAAGATATGCATACACAGTACTATTGGCATGCACAGTACTAATGGCATGCACAGTACTATTGGCATACACAATACTATTAGCATGGACAGTACTATTGGCACGCACAGTACTATTGGCACGCACAGTACTATTGGCATACACAGTACTATTAGCATACACTACTATTAGCATACACAGTACTATTAGCATACACAGTACTATTAGCATACACAGTACTATTAGCATACACAGTACTATTAGCATACACAGTACTATTAGGGACTTTACACAACATACTGCATCAACATTGATGTTCTTTGATTAAATACTGTTATCTAGAATGTAAAAGAATTGACACTGTAACAATGATGTACTTGACTATTTCCTGTGCATGTCTATCCCCAGACTCTTCTGGACGACGCAGAGACATGCCGGCGGAAGATGAACGCTGCATCTGCCCTCATCAATGGACTGTCCAATGAGAAGGAGAGATGGACAGAACAGAGCAAGGAGTTCAAGGCTCAGATCGGAAGGTGCGCATTACTCTTTTATCGAAACATATTCAATCCTTCCATTTTTGCTGTCTTTTCTTCTTTAATTTTTTTTTTTATAATGGACATACATGTAGAGAACACTACATGAGTGGCCACAAAATATTATTTATCATACAGTGAATTGTTTTAAAAACGTATCTAGCAACGAAGCCACCTGCATACATTTTTAAATGAGGATTTTAAAAATAAATTGTATTTAATAGTACTCTATTACTTTTCATGAAAAAACTAAATTTAAAGGTTCTTTTCAACTAAAACCTATTTACAAGGCATGCATTTGAACAGTTTCTCATACATCATAGATAGTTTTTCATTAGTGTTAATATCATTGAACATATTATGGGAGCAGACAATGAGATGCCTTTAAATCAGTCACCAACCTATATAGGCTACCACTGTGTGATATGAGAAATACTACACAGATTTCTGTGCAATGTGTATGTTAGAAACCTATACAGAATAAACTACATATTGTAGGATCCATCATTACAGCTTGTTTTCATTCTCATATCAAAAGATACCCTAAAAAAAAAGAAGGTTAAATGTCATCCTTTTTAACACAAATTATTACTATTTACTTACTTTGGCAGACTTGTTGGTGACAGTTTGGTGTGTACAGCGTTTCTGTCATACTCGGGGCCATTCAACCAGGATTTCCGCACGATACTCAACAAGGAGTGGTTCAAGGAGCTCAAGGGCCGAAAGATTCCGTACTCGGCCAATCTGAACGTCACGTCAGAGCTCACCGACACAACCACAGTGAGTAGTCTGCGAGATAACAGCGCGAGTGGTTGGCATTTTCATTTGTTTTATTCACTTCAGAGCTCTTAACTTGATTTCTGAGCTTTCCAATTATGGTTCAGCGATTGCTTAGGCATGCACCACAGCAGACTGATAGATAGATAGATAACTAGTTAACGTGCTCATATACCACTGGGGTTTTGACAGCTGACTGAAATATCTGCCCAGGAGAGGAAAGAAAAATATGTTTTATTTAATGATGCACGCGACACATTTTAAATTCTGGTTATTTGGTGTCGGACATTTTGGTTAGGAACCACAGAGATAATTAATTAATAAGAAAATATTCTGCTGCCACTCCATGGACTGCTCTTTTCAGTTAACAAAAGTTTTTATATGTACTATCCCGCAGTCAGGATAGGTAAACCACTTGAATAGTGATGTTATTCATGCTATTTTAACCAACTGCAGCTGTGTTGTGACATACTAAAAATGATCAAGAATGATGTCATGTAAGAATAATGTTCAATGTCATTTCTATTTTCAAATAAAGTTTGGAATGTTTAGCACAGATATTTTTGTAAGACATCAAAGCAAAAGTTGAAATAACACATTTTGCTAATAATTTTGCAAACAAAGTATACAGTAAAATATATTTCAACCATATAGCTTATAGTTAACAATTTTATTGTAAAGTTAACCGTTAATACATTAGAGAGTATTTTGTCTTATAGGTGGCTGAGGTGAACCTTCACAGCCTGACTAATGACGACCTCTCTGTACAAAACATGTAGTTAACAGTGTCATATGAAAGTTAAACTTTACTACATTAAAGAGTATTTCGTCTTAAAGTGGCAGAGTGGAACCTGCAGGGTCTGCCTCGTGACGATCTCTCAGTTAAGACCATGTTGTTAACAGTGTCATATGAAAGTTATCCTTTACTACATTTAAGAGTATTTCATCTTGTAGGTTGCTGAGTGGAATATTCCCGGTCTGCTTAATGATGATCTCTTGGTAGTTAACAGTGTCATATGAAAGTTAAACTTTAATACATTAAAGAGTATTTCGTCTTGCAGGTGGCTGAGTGGAACCTGCAGGGTCTGCCCAATGATGACCTCTCAGTCCAGAACATGTAGTTAAACAGTGTTATATGAAAGTTATCCTTTACTACATTAAAGAGTATTTTGTGTTGTAGGTGGCCGAGTGGAACCTGCAGGGTCTGCCCAATGACGACCTCTCCGTCCAGAACGGAATCATCGTCACGAAGGCGTCTCGCTACCCACTGCTCATCGACCCACAGGGACAAGGCAAGATCTGGATCAAGAACAGGGAGGCCAATCATGAGCTGCAGGTAACGATGGGTATCCCTTGTGATGTTCAGTCCATTTCCAAGATGATTTGATGATGATCATAGAGCTTGGTGCAGTTTCCATGCTAACGCTGATGCATAGCTTCTGTACTCTGACTTCTGTGGACGTGGTTTGAGTTTGGCGTTTTCCTTCTCAAAGGAGAGTTTCCTTACTAGGATTCTGAGCCTCTCCAGCCCAGTTTTGATTTTGGAATTTGCTGCTACTAGACAGTTGTCTTTCTTGACTCACATCCTCTGTCCAGTCCATATTAGTCTAGTCTCTACCCTTTGACCAGTCCAGCTTGGGTGACTCGACCAGGAGCTGGTGCTCCAGCTGGCATAGCTCTCCGAGTCATTGACACATGCAAGCTACCTCACAACGTCAAGGAATGAACTATGAGATAGCAAGTTGATTCATTCATTAATCAAATTTAAATTCATTTATTCAAATTTTATAAATGACTTCTACAGATTGCTATAAATAATTTCAGTTTAGTTTGATGTAACAAGAAAAGTAAAAGTGTTTTGAAAATAACAATAAAAATACTATTTTTGTGTCCAATTTAGAAAACAGTCGGTTCAGAAGTAAATATCTTGTAGTAAATTCCATAGTATGAAAAACGATGTTCCCTGTGGGAAGGACTAGAAATATGAGTTACTATTTCAGGTGATGTCGCTGAATCACAAACATTTTCGAACTCACTTGGAGGTCTCAATATTCTAAGTCATATTAACTATGCGTTACTGTTTCAGGTGACATCGCTGAATCACAAATATTTCCGAACTCACCTAGAGGACTCGATGTCTCTCGGCCGCCCGTTGCTGCTGGAAGATGTCTCGGAAGATCTCGATCCCGCTCTCGATAATGTTCTTGAGAAGAACTTTATTAAAGTGGGTTCTGCACTGAAGGTCAAGGTTGGAGATAAGGAGTGTGACATCATGAAGGGCTTCACGCTGTACATCACAACGAAGCTGCCAAACCCGTCATACACCCCTGAGATCTCGGCCCGAACATCCATCATCGATTTCACCGTCACCATGAAGGGGCTGGAAGACCAGCTGCTTGGCAGAGTCATCCTCACTGAGAAAGCCGTGAGTATCTGAGAAAAATAAGTTACTGAGAAAGCCACTAGTTTCTTAGAAAGCTGTGAGTATCTAAGAAAATAAGTTACTGAAAAAGCTGTGAGATTCTGAGAAAAATAAGTAACTGAGAAAGCCAAGAATTTCTGAGAAAGCTGTGAGTATCTAAGAAAATAAGTTACTGAGAAAGCCATGAGTTTCTGAGAAAAATAAGTTACCGAGAAAGCTGTGAGTATCTGAAAAAATAAGTTACTGAGAAATAAAAGCTGTGAGTATCTGTGAAATAGGTTACTGAGAAAGTTGTCAGCTTCTGAGAAAGCTGTAAGTGGCTCAGAAAATAAATTACTGAGAAAGCTGTGACATTCTGAGAAAATGAGTTACTGAGAAAGCTGTGAGTGGCTGAGAAAAATAAGTTACTGAGATGGCAGAAAAATTAAATGAGTGAAAAATCTTAAATACTGAGAAATATCAAGTCAAGTCACAGATTAAGTCATTGTGAAATGTTATGTCGCTGAGAAAACAAAGAAAATGCAACAAACACTTTTTAAGCTGAAATGAAAATAAGTGAATAATTTTACAAGTAACTGAGAAATCTCTAGTCCGGTTAGAGATTAAGTCATTGAAAAATTGTATGTCACTGAGGAAACTGTCACAGAGAGAAATTTTATTCAACAAAAAAATTAAGTCATTGAGGAATCTTTGAGTCAGTGAAAACATTTAAGTCACTGAGAAAACTAATTTGAAAGTATAATGTATATGTGATGGTATTTTGACATTGTAAGGTCATGATCTCAAGGCACCCCAACGCAGATATAGCCATATTGCTCTGGAAACAATAATAATAATAATAATAATAATAATTAAAAAAAGAAAAAAAAAGAGTAAAAGTAAATGAAAAAATGTAAATTGCTGATAAAACATTGGAAAAATCTCAGGTATGGTAATTAAGAAATCTTAAATCATTGAGAAATATGAAATCAGTAAAGAAAACTGTAAGCTGTAGGACACCCAGAAAGCTGGCAGAGAAATTGATCAAGATCATCATGTAAATATTTGTTGTGATTTCAGGAGCTGGAGAGTGAGCGAGTGAAGTTGTTGGAGGAAGTGACGGCCAACAACAGGAAGATGAAGGAACTGGAAGATAACCTGCTGTTCAGACTGACCAGCACACAGGTTAGTACAACACACAGTTTATATCGGATACATCACATCACTGAATCATGTCACATTAGAACATATGGTTCATATGCGATATATCACACTAGAACACCTGGTTCATATAGGATATATCACACAGCTGACTGATATTTTACATTAGATAGCACGGTTCATATAGGATATATCACACTAGAGCAAATGGTTCATACATGATATATCAGACGACTAGCTGATATGTCACACCAGAACACATGGTTCATATAGGATATATCACACTAGAACACCTGGTTCATATAGGATATATCACACAGCTGACTGATATTTTACATTAGATAGCACGGTTCATATAGGATATATCACACTAGAGCAAATGGTTCATACATGATATATCAGACCACTAGCTGATATGTCACACCAGAACACATGGTTCATATAGGATATATCACACTAGAACACCTGGTTCATATAGGATATATCACACAGCTGACTGATATTTTACATTAGATAGCACGGTTCATATAGGATATATCACACTAGAGCAAATGGTTCATACATGATATATCAGACCACTAGCTGATATGCCACACCAGAACACATGGTTCATATAGGATATAACACTCTAGAACACATGGTTCATATATGTTATATCAGACCACTAGCTGATATGTCACATTAGAACACATGGTTCATATAGGATATAACACTCTAGAACACATGGTTCATATATGTTATTTGAGACCACTAGCTGATATGTCACGTTAGAACACATGGTTCATATAGGATATATCACACTAGAACACATGGTTCATATAGGATATATCACACAGCTGACTGATATTTTACATTAGATAGCACGGTTCATATAGGATATATCACACTAGAGCAAATGGTTCATATAGGATATATCAGACCACTAGCTGATATGCCACATCAGAACACATGGTTCATATAGAATATAACACTCTAGAACACATGGTTCATATATGTTATATCAGACCACTAGCTGATATGTCACGTTAGAACACATGGTTCATATAGGATATATCACATTAGAACACATGGTTCATACATGATATATAGGATATATAGGATACAGGATATATCAGACCACTAGCTGATATGTCACATTAGAAAGCATATAGAATATATCACACTAGAGCACATGGTTCATATAGGATATATCACACTAGAGAACATGGTTCATATAGGATATATCACACTAGAGAACATGGTTCATATAGGCTATAACACACTAGAGCACATGGTTCATATACAGTAGGATGTATCACACTAGAACACATGGTTCATATACAGTAGGATATATCACACAAGAGCACATGGTTCATATGTGATATATCACACTAGAGCACATGGTTCATATACAGTAGGATATATCACACTAGAGCACATGGTTCATATAAGATATATCACACCACTAGCAGATATGTCACATTAGAATACGGTTCATATATATAAGACCACTAGCTGATATGTCACCTCAGAACCCATGGTTCATATAGGATCTATTGCACTATCAGTTGATATGAATTGTATAAGAGAATAGAAATATTTGTATTGTGTTTTGAGATATTGACTTTTACTATATTATCTTATGACTAGTTTTGATTTGATTTAAAATTGATAATTATTAACTTAATATGTGTTTATTTTTTATCTGATTTTATTGTATTGTTTTAAGACCATTAAGATATTAAGATTCAAGCATGCTGTCCAGGGCACACACCTCAACTATCTGGGCTGTCTGTCCAGGTCAGTGGGTTAGTGGTAGTGAGAGAGAAGAGGGTGCAGTGGCCTTACACCTACCCATTGAGCCCTTAAGAACCCGCTCTGGGTTGGAGCCGGTACTGGGCTGCGAACCCTGTACCTACCAGCCTGTAGTCCGATGACTTAACCAATGCACCACTGAGGCCGATCATTACTTAATTTCTGCTGTGTGTTTTCAGGGATCACTGGTGGATGATGAAGATCTGATCAATGTTTTGAACATCACCAAGGCTACAGCGCAGGATGTGAGACAAAGCTTCAGATTGCCGGGGAGACCGAACTGAAGATAAACACGGCTCGGGAGGAGTTCCGACCAGTGGCGACGCGTGGCAGCATCCTGTACTTCCTGATCACCGAGATGAGTCTCGTGAACGTCATGTACCAAACATCGCTCAGACAGTTCCTCCAGATCTTTGACAGGTCCATGGCAAAGTGAGTTAGCTCTCTGATTGAAAACAGTTTAAAATCCATAGAAAAGTGAGTTACTCTCTGATTGAAAATATAGTTTAAAATCTTTGACAGGTCCATGGAAAAGTGAGTTACTCTTCTGATTGAAAATATAGTTTAAAATCTTTGACAGGACATAGAAAAGTGAGTTACTCTCTGATTGAAAATATAGTGTAAAATGTTCACTGTGAAGTGAGTTACCTTTCTAATTGACAAGGAATTCTTGTATATCGGAAGTTCTTGGTTATCTGTGTAGAATGTATGACACTGGTATTTATATAGATGTACAGAGGTTGTCGATCATTAATTGATCAAAATATTTTTGATATTATTGTTTGCTTTCATAGATCACAAAAGTCGCCAATCACCCAGAAACGTATTATGAACATCATTGAGTACATGACGTTTGAAATATTCAAGTACGCAGTGCGTGGCCTGTACGAAGCTGACAAGTTGACTTTCACCTTGTTGTTAGGACTGAAAATTGATCTCCAAGCTGGAAAAATCAGACACGAAGAGTTTTCCACTCTTATCAAAGGTATTTTAGCTGTTGATATTTTCCTCTTATTGTAGGTAAAACATGAGGACACGTCCATTCTGCTTCTTTCTTTATGTTAAAGGGACATTCCTGAGTTTACTGCATTGTAAGATGTTTCCGACTAATAAAATATTTCTATGATTAAACTTACATATTAAATATATTTTCTTGTTTAGAATATCAATGTCTGTATATTCAATATGTTTCTGGTCGTCTTAATATTTGTAAGAAGCCCAAACTGGATTGTGTTTTTAAATAATTTCGTATGTACAAAAAACAAACATTTTAGGAAATAAAATGAAATTTAACCTAGTACAAATATTAGAACGATTAGAAACATGTTTAATATACAGCCACTAATATTTTATGCAGAAAAATATATTTGATATGTAATTACAATCGCTAAAAAGTCTCTGTTAGTCGATAACATCTTAAAAATTGCAGCAAACTCATGAATGTCCCTTTAATAGACAGTTTTGTCCCTTTTTCCACATGTCTTCCAGAGATTTAGATTGTACCTAAGCTGATGCGATAAAGGGTGTGCCCAAACGAAGTACAAACTTGATCATCTCAAAACATTCGACTTCAAAATCAGTGAAATGTTAATCTGTAATTTCTGAATAAATACAACTCTTACCATCTACTTACTTACGTTACTGCACTAAAAAGATCTTGGTGTGCATAGAACAGACAAAAAGCCTGCATGGTGTGCCCAAATTAGTGTCTTCTTAGTGGCGTAGCGTGGGAAGGGCCACCGAGGTGGTTGCCCTGGGCGCAAAATTCTGGACTGGTGGAAGGGACTCGGGGCGTGCTAACAGTCCACTGGTTAGGGGGTGTAATGCTTGCCTTGCCCCGGTCACTGGCACCCCACGCTACGCCACTGTGTCTTCTACATGTTTTTAAACACTTTTCTAAGTATAATTATTATTAACCATACTCTGGAGAAGTACCTTATAAGAGAAACATTATAGACTTATCTCATTTAGTGGAAACCAAGATAATTAATTTAAATAAATATGTTAATATATGTTCTAGGCACACAAGAAGGGCTTAAGGGGAGGAAAATATTGTATTCTACTATTTCTCAACAGGTGGCGCATCTCTGGATCTGAACGTGGTGGCCCCGAAACCTCACAAGTGGATTGTCGACCTCACCTGGTTGAACCTCGTTGAGTTGAGCAGTCTGCATCAGTTCTCAGGCATTCTTGACCAGGTTCGTACTCAACCAGAGGCACAGCTGTCATATTTATAGGATATTAAACAAGCTTTTATTTCGTATCATGTTTATGTCCCGAGTGAAATAATTTTCAATTGTCATGAGTTTAATGATAGCGAGTTTATTATCCTATTTATTACCCATAATCGATCTTAATTTATATCACTCATCTCATTTCGTTGACGTTCCTGTAAGGTTGTAGTATGCCAATCGATGACGTCATCGTGTGACATCAAAAGTGTTACGTCCCACTTGGCATTCTAGTGGGACGTATCACTTTGATATGTACCAAGATATTTTTGACCATAGGGGCAATAAATTTGTGTATTGAAATCCTTGCACATCAGGTTTCAAAAACAGGAACCCCCCCCCAAAACCCCCACAAAAACAACATGACTGATGTTTTAAAGACCCCCCTCACAGCATATTAGCACATTTATCATGATTACTTTGACACCAGTTTTATATAAACTATGCCTTGCCCCTATCAGCCACCCCATATATTTACTGAACCA
Source organism: Gigantopelta aegis (assembly GCF_016097555.1). Classification (NCBI taxonomy): domain Eukaryota; kingdom Metazoa; phylum Mollusca; class Gastropoda; order Neomphalida; family Peltospiridae; genus Gigantopelta; species Gigantopelta aegis. The sequence goes on along the minus strand of NC_054712.1, from coordinate 45,575,994 downwards.
CACCAAGTATATATACTGAATCACTTTAACCAATTTAGCTTCTATATAAAATAATTTCCTCAAACTAGACGAAATTTAATTTGGAATTCCCCAAAATATACTTTATTTAACAACGATTTAGATTCTTGAGCCTTTTCAATACGATTTCAATGTAGTATTCAGTAACAGCACTAGGTTTTTACTGAGTAATTTACTCAACAACCTGTATATTCATTAAAAAACAGTGTAGTTGGTCAACATCACTATTCACTAAGGAACAGTATAAATACTCAATACTGTATTCACTCAACAACACCATCTATTCACTCCACAACATTTTCAAGCTTTTGACCTGTGACACGGTTATCTTCCCCTCCCCCAAGTATCTCGTAAGAAGCAGTGGCGTCAGTGGTTTGACAAGGATGCTCCAGAGAAAGAGATCATCCCAGACAGCTACGACACTTAACATTGTATTCACTCCACCACAAGATTTAAACCTGTCTCACTGTTACCTTCCCCTCCCCCAGGTATCTCGTAACGAGAAGCAGTGGCGTCAGTGGTTTGACAAGGAGGCTCCGGAGGAGGAGATCATCCCAGATGGCTACAACAACTCGCTAGATGTGTTCCGCCGCCTGCTGCTCATCCGTAGCTGGTGCCCCGACCGCACACTGTCACAGGCCAAGCGGTACATCGCAGACACGCTCGGAGAAAAGTATGCGGAGGGCGTCATCCTTGACGTCGAGAAGATGTGGGAAGAGAGCACGAATAGAACGCCCATGGTCTGTCTCCTGTCCATGGGGTCAGACCCGACAAGCAGCATTGAGGGACTCGCCAAGAAGTTCAGATTAGGTAACTATAGACTCATTCTCTCTCTTGCTCTCTTTCTCTCTCTAACGCCTCCCCTCTCTCTCTCTCTCTCTCTCTCTCTCTCTCTCTCTCTCTCTCTCTCTCTCTCTCTCTCTCTCTCTCTCTCTCTCTCTCTCTCTCTCTCTCTCTCTAACTCTCTCTCTCTCTCTCTCTCTCTCCAATGAAATCTCTCCAGTGAAATCTCTCAAAACTGGACCCTCTGTAAACCAGAATTCCCTCAAAACTGGACGTTTTTCATCTGTGCAGAAGATAACCTCTCTATCAGGATAAATTGTAAAACCAGACATTTTATTTGATCTGAGGGTGTCCGGTTCAGAGGAGTCTCACTGTATATTCATGGACTTACTTTTCTTTGACACCTAAAAGCCGATGTGTAGTTTTGTGCTGGGGTGTCGATAAACATTCATACATTCATTCAACCAAAATGACCTCATATTAAGTACCAAATATCTAGCTGCGTGTTATTAATACTTCATTTCCTCTGCTGTACGCAGACTGTCACCAGATCTCGATGGGTCAAGGCCAGGAGGTGCATGCACGTCGCCTGCTGATCCAGGGAACGCAGAACGGCGGCTGGCTGCTACTACAGAACTGTCATCTCAGTCTGGACTACATCAACGAGATGATGAACAGCATCGTCGAGACGGACACCATCCATGATGAGTTCCGGATCTGGGTGACCACCGAGGTGCATCCCAAGTTCCCCATCAGTTTCCTACAGGTAATGTTAACTATAGAACTTACATCAATTTCCTATAGGTAATGTTAATTACACAACTTACATCAGTTTCCTACAGGTAATGTTGACTACTCGACTTACATCAGTTTCCTACAGGTAATGTTAACTACTCAACTTACATCAGTTTCCTACAGGTAATGTTAACTACATGACTTACATCAGTTTCCTACAGGTAATGTTAACTACACGACTTACGTCAGTTTCCTACAGGTAATGTTAACAAGACAACATCCACCAATTTCTGTACGTACATGTAATGTTAACTACAAAAGCATGCAATGGTAGACTTCCACCAGTTTCTATAGGTAATGACAATAGTGTTATCATAATACAACACTATGAACGTGCACATCTCTTGAGAAGCTGTTCATTGCAGAACTAACCTCCTTTCCTCAACAATACCAACGTTGGATTTTGCCACTCTGCTGGTGGCAGTGCTGCTGTCCTATCAGCACCACCGTTGAATCTTTTTCCTAATCTTGAGGGGCATCGAGACTGGATGGCACAGAGGTTGGACCGGCTGGGGGTGGGGGGGGTGTGTGTTCTGGGTGGGGGGTATTCCACCGGAAGTTAGGGGTAAGGCGCTTAGGCGTAGGCGGTTTCGGCCATAGGGAGTGCTAGGATTGTCCGGGGGCCTGCCTCCCTCCCCCCTCCTTTCCTTTGGTGGGTCACACCAATGTTCCCAATACGATGGATGCCCCTCCATATCCCAACCAATAAGTAACTTCCTGTGGCTGGGACCCAATCTTTCCTACCAACCTCATTTTCCCCCTCCTTAAGGGCTTAAGTAAATTTAATTTTAATGATTATTTTTAATTTAGATAGCACGTTCATATATTGTGACAAAATGTTTGAATAACCTTTTATTATATTTGAAATGCGCACATAAATTATTTAAAGTCCACTATTAATATTTAGGCCATAATAATCTAAATTGACCCGGTAATAATTTCTGTCCCGGGTCGGGCCCCTGGCTATCCATAGCTGGACCTGGGACATACATGCTCAAAACCTGCGTGGTATATGAGCATGGCAAAATATCTGCACCACTCATTGCAAAACTGAAAGCAAGAGACACAGCACTTTAATTGAGGAGTTCCATGTCATGGCCTTCACAAGAAACTCTTCCACTAGAAATCAGCTAGACTGAACTAAACATCACAAATATCTTTTAATTTCAGCCATCTAGGTCTTCTGGTCTGTATAGTAACTTTTGTATAGTAAATTATGTTTTAAAAATAAAATCTCCAAATATGTATGACCATGTCAGGGTTGAACTATCTTAAACCCATGGCCTTATAACCCAGATAGTATTATTTTTCAGTGGGTGAGGACACAGTCTTTAGTGGGGGAAGCAAAGGCCAGATATTTATATTTTTTTATATAAAGTAGAACACAAAAAAACCTTACATTTTTATCCTCTAGTGCGAGAGGCCTGTGCTCCCCCAGCCCCTGGTTCCTATGGGCCTATTTACAGATAAAAAATAAGTTTAAGAACATTAGCAAATAATAAAACATGTTATTGTTCCAGATCTCCATCAAGTTCACGATGGAGCCGCCACAGGGAATCAAGGCCGGCCTGAAGCGGACGTACACAAACATCACGCAGGACTTCCTCGACATTTCCAACATGCCGCAGTGGAAGCCGATGCTGTACGCGGTGTCCTTCCTCCACACCACCGTGCAGGAGCGCCGCAAGTTCGGCCCCCTCGGCTGGAACATCCCCTACGAGTACAACACCTCCGACTTCAACGCCAGCGTCCAGTACGTCCAGAATCACCTCGACGACATGGACATCAAGAAGGTAACCATGGCTGACGTCTGCTAGAAAAATAAAGGAAACGTGGATGGATGAATGGATGGATAATATTTGATATTTGGAAACATGTATGCAAAAGTGGACATAAAAAAAAAGCCTTGATGTTTTTTGGTAGGAATAGCCTGGGGTTAGTGGATGTCCCAGCCCCCCCTCCCCCCGCCCCTCTCTCTCTCTCTCTCTCTCTCTCTCTCTCTCTCTCTCTCTCTCTCTCTCTCTCTCTCTCTCTCTCTCTCCTCTCTCTCTCTCTCTCTCTCTCTCTCTCTCTCTCTCTCTCTCTCTCTCTCTCTCCCCCCTCCTTTCTCCCTTCTCCCAGGGCTCTCTCTCACACATACACACACTACTTGCCCTTTGACATATGAATGCTATTTTATGTATTTATAAACACATTGAAGTGTAAATAAATATCTGAGTAAAAGTTATAAACTTGAATCTCCTCAATATGTTTTCTGTTACAAAATAATCCAGTGGTCAAAAATGATTTAAAAAAAAGACCTCAATACTTGGTAAGTGTTTTTGTGCTGGGTTCATACAAATGTGTACTTTCAGGGTGTGAACTGGACGTGTATCCGCTACATGCTGGGTGAAATCCAGTACGGGGGAAGAGTGACGGACGATTTCGACAAGGTTCTCCTCAATACGTTCTGCCGTGTGTGGTTCAGTGAGAACATGTTCTCCTCAAACTTTGTCTTCTACAAGGGCTACGTGATCCCCAAGTGTAACAAGATCGGGGAATACATCGAGTACATCAATAACCTGCCCAACACAGACACACCCGAGGCTTTCGGTCTTCATCCCAATGCCGACATCACGTGAGTGAAGATGTTTTTCATGTCTTTAGTCCCGGTGTAATAGCCCAAATATACCCCCCACCAAACTATACCCAGGGTATAAACTGGACTAGCCCAGAATATACCCCGCGGTATAAAACAGGCTAGCCCAGAATATACCTCTCTAGTCTGTATTTCAATGTCCAGAGGTTTTTTTCCCATCATAATTTATATATTTTGGGCAAGAGAATATTGAAATATCTTCTAAAATGACTAATCTGTGATAGTTTTATTTTTATGAAAGCAATAGTTGCTTTTCTTTTAAAGTGTTTATTATTATTTATTTATTTTGTATACAAGTTACATGTAGTAATAAAAAATGAGGGTTAGGGTTAGGGGTATAAAATACATGTAGGTGCCTCATCCCATTGCAGATACTCAAGTAAGTGATGTTTGTTTAGGTCTTTAGTTCCAGTAAACTACTATCAAGAATAGCTCATCCCAGTGAAGATATTTGGTTTCATTTCTTGACTTTCACTTGGGCATGTCAAGGTTGGACATAACTTTTCACATTTAATGACACCTTTAGTTAACACATTTTATATATAAGGGAATTTGGTGTCTAAATGTGTGTGTGTGTGTGTGTGTGTGTGTGTGTGTGTGTGTGTGTGTGTGTGTGTGTGTGTATGTATGTGTGTATGTATATTTTTTTGGTTTTTGCAAATAACAGTTAATAACCTCAATCTAAAATCTAAATCTCAGGTGTTATTACTCTATCTTTATTATATCTTGTAAAAATACACCATCAAAGTAAACTTCACGCTAAGTTGTAGGTTTTCACAAGTGATGGCTCATTTATGATTACACTCCATCAACTTTTAGTTACCAGAGCAATACCGCTTCGACCATCCTCAACACGATTCTCAGCATCCAGCCGAAGGACAGCAGCAGCGGCGGCGGCGAGACGCGCGAGTCAATCGTGGCGCATCTCTGCGACGACATGCTCGACAAACTGCCGCCCGACTACGTGCCCTACGATGTGCAGCAGAGGCTCCAGAAGATGGGCATCCTGCAGCCGATGAACATCTTCCTGCGCCAGGAGATCGACCGCATGCAGCGCATCATCACCCTCGTGCGGCTCACGCTCCTCGACCTGAAGCTGGCCATCGACGGAACCATCATCATGAGTGAGAACCTCCGAGACGCGCTCGACTGCATGTTCGACGCCAGGGTGCCAGCAGCATGGCTCAAGGTGGGTAGGATGGGTTCATAGGGTTGTACATAGATAGAGGGAAGGGGGGAGTGGGTTGGATGTGGATGGATATGAAAGGAAAGGAAATTAATATTTTATTAGTCCCCTACTGGTCCAACCGGAGGGGACTATAGGTTTCATCTCCGTCCATATGTCCGTCCGTCCCTCCGTCAGTACTCTAAGGTGGGTAGGATGGGTTCGTAGGGTTGTACGTAGATAGAGGGAAGGGAGAAGTGGGTTGGATGTGGATGGATAGGAAAGGAAAGGAAAGGAATGTTTTATTGGTCCAACTGGAGGGGACTATAGGTTTCATCTCCGTCCATATGTCCGTCCGTCCCTCCGTCAGTACTCTAAGGTGGGTAGGATGGGTTCGTAGGGTTGTACGTAGATAGAGGGAAGGGAGAAGTGGGTTGGATGTGGATGGATAGGAAAGGAAAGGAAAGGAATGTTTTATTGGTCCAACCGGAGGGGACTATAGGTTTCATATCCATCCATATGTCCGTCCGTCCCTCCGTCAGTACTCTAAGGTGGGTAGGATGGGTTCGTAGGGTTGTACGTAGATAGAGGGAAGGGAGAAGGGGGTTGGATGTGGAAGGATATGAAAGGAAAGGAAAGGAATGTTTTATTAGTCCCCTACTGGTCCAACTGAAGGTGACTATAGGTTTCATCTCCGTCCATCTGTCCGTCCGCCTGTCCTTCTGTCAGTACTCTAAGGATGCTTGTTTCATGACACACTCGACACATTATAATTATGGTCATATGGCATCGGAGTGGATGGATATGAAGACTAATATATTGAGCTGACTTATAAATTGAGGTTATGTCAATTAATTGTAATTAAAGAGTTTGGTGATGACATACTCATTTAATATATTTTCACTTTTTGTTCATTTGAAGGAGGAAAATAAGAACAAATTATTGGATTATCTATTTGGAGAAGACCATATTTATATTTATATACAAAAGGATTGGGCACAAGTTATTCATGTACTTATTTTTTTATAAAATAAATGGTATTTAATGGCACTTGAAAAATAGCAGGTAGGCTGTAAGAACTTGGTTTTCCAACTGCAATGGTTTACATTAAGCATGTGATGTTTTACAGGTCTGCAGTCCATTTGTACATACTTTGTGAAATGATCTGTTAGACTTTAAAAAAAACCCAACACCCAAAAAAAACCCACCCCAAATTTATTACCCCAGTTCATTGCCATTGTGAAGGTTGGTGTGTCTTGAATCATTGTCTTGGTCTTGTACAGATACAGGTTTGGAATGTACATCATATCGAGTTTGTGTTTTTCAGATGTCGTGGGACTCGAGCACCCTCGGTTTCTGGTTCACGGAGCTGATCGACCGGAACAGCCAGTTCAACTCGTGGTGTTTCGAGGGCCGGCCAGACACATTCTGGATGACGGGATTCTTCAACCCACAGGGATTCCTCACCGCCATGAGACAGGTAAGTACAACAGCTCGACGCGACTAACACTACAGACCTCGTCGTTTAAGGGAGCCATCACTCTGGCTTCCCATCACACCCTTGAGATTAGTTTAAGGAGAGGTTTTTTTTAGCTCCCCTTATCAGATGGATTTTAAATAAATAGTACTACAAAAGGATTAAATATCAGTGCTGAGTATGGTATTATCTTAAATGGCTGTTTTTAATCTCGAATGTGAATGTTAATATAACTCGAATGTTAATTTGTTTATTTTAGGAGGTAACTCGAGCTCACAAAGGATGGGCTCTTGACACGGTCGTTCTTCACAACGAAGTGATAAAGATGTCGAAGGATGATGTGACTGTCGCTCCACAGGAGGGTGTCTACATCTATGGTCTGTACCTGGAGGGGGCGGGCTGGGACAGACGCCAGAGTAAACTGATCGAGCCGAAACCCAAGATCCTGTTCGAGCCGATGCCGATCATCCACATCTTTGCCATCAACAGCACGAGCGGCCACGACCCACGCCTGTACTACTGTCCCATCTACAAGAAGCCACGCAGGACAGACCTGACATACATCGCTGGGGTTGTCCTCAAGACCAACCAGGCTCCCGACCACTGGACGCTACGCGGAGTCGCGCTACTGTGTGACATCAAATAGACATGTTTTAACAGGGTTAGCAGTTAGTGTCAACAGATGATAATGTCAGCAGTTAATGTCAACAGTTTAACAGTGTCAGCAGTTAATGCTAACAGTTTAACAGTGTCAGCAATATTTGTCAACAGTTTAACAGTGTCAGCAGTTAATGTCAACAGTTTAACAGTGTCAGCAGTTAATGTCAACAGATAATAATGTCAACAGTTTAACAGTGAGCAGTTAATGTCAACAGTTTAACAGTGAGCAGTTAATGTCAACAGTTTAACAGTATCAGCAGTTAATGTCAACAGATAATAATGTCAACAGTTTATCAGTGTCAGCAGTTAATGTCAACAGATAATAATGTCAACAGTTTATCAGTGTCAGCAGTTAATGTCAACAGTTTAACAGTGTCAGCAGTTAATGTCAACAGTTTAACAGTGTGAGCAGTTAATGTCAACAGATAATAATGTCAACAGTTTAACAGTGAGCAGTTAATGTCAACAGTTTAACAGTGAGCAGTTAATGTCAACAGTTTATCAGTGTCAGCAGTTAATGTCAACAGATAATAATGTCAACAGTTTATCAGTGTCAGCAGTTAATGTCAATAGTTTCAGTGTTTGTAGTTTAACAATGTCAGCAATTAACAGTGTCAATAGATGATAAAGTGAACAGTTTTAACAATGTCAACAAATAATAATGTCAACTGAACTGCATTGTGATGAGAAAACCAGAAATGTTTCAACATGTGTGGCATTATGAAAGCATGTTCTGTGATAAAAACAGACTGTGATACTTCAATTAGAAAACAATCATATCATTAAGAATACTTGATGCAATCCGTTGCATTCCTCTATCAGAAACACATTGGTGAAAATTGTGTTGCTAATTCCAAATAATTTGTGCTTTGTAATGTTTTAGTATTTGTATTACTGTTTATTATATATTAGCAGATATTTATGTAGAAAGTTGAAATTAAGATAATAATTACAATGTTTTATTTAATTTATTTTAAAATTTAGTATATTTTTATAACAAAGATGTTTACAAGATAATCATGACAAAGATAAATTATTTTTGTGAATAGGAATAAGGAAGTCTTGACCAGTTGAGAATGATGTGTTAGTGATACAGTGGTTCAGCCAGGATTTTATATTGGTGGGGGCATACAAGCAAATGTTTCACCCTAGGAAGTCCTAAATTAGGTGGAAGAAAAACAAGATGTGGGAGTGGCAGAGTCTGGCCACATACTCTATTCAATTAAATAGCATATTTTGCATACAATTTATAGGAAATGGTTTGGTGTTTCAACAAATGTTGCAGTTAGGCGAAATATTCCATTATGAGGTATACAAATAGCTGGAAACCACTGTATCTCGTACATACACAATATTGCTTTCTGAACAAATCTTTATGTATTTTCTTGAAAACATAAACATTGTTTGAAGGAAAATTGTCCTGTAAACATCTTGCTTGTTCAGATATCATTAGCCTCGTTTCCATTCTGTAGATATATATTTGCTCTTATGTTATATTAATATCTGTGATCAACTAAATCCGTCCTTATTTATATGGGTGTCAGGGGTAGGACAGGGGTCAGCAGTGGGTATTTAGACCTGAAGTACACAAACAAAAGAAAAATTGTTTTAAAAAATCCACACGCCCTGAAAAACCACAGTGAAGTACATGTATTTTAATATCAAACGGGATGTATCAAGTTCATATTGAAGTATACAAATAGACTATTAAACATTGTATAAACATCTCAAATTTGTGTCTTGGCTATCCTGTTGTTGGTTTTTAGAATCCATACCTAACCCACTCCCTAGAAATGCTAATTATTAATGTAAAACGTTTTTGCATACTTTGTACATATTGGCATACTTTTGACAAGGAATTCAGACTGTAAAATGAATTAGTTATTGTCAGATAGTCTTTTCTGTTTACCATAGCAATAAATTATCATAGTCCATCTGTTTGTATAGCAACAAGTTTCATAGTCCATGGCTGAGTTTGGCCAGACCGAGCAGAAAAACATCTGCTAGACCGGTTTAATCTGCTTCACGGGAAAATCAAATGGCCACTTCAGTAACTAATTAAATAGTTCGCAAATGTTAGCTGGCTGTACTTGGGTCATATGTCTGTTTACAACAAATGATTGTCCTCCAGATATTCTTAACAACCACTCCATACAGTAAAATAAGTTTATTTATCCACAACAGAGAACAAATGATTTCAGTTTTAAAAGTAAACACTACATGTACTTCAAAGTCTTTACAATACTGTCTGTAAATCAAATTGATGCATCTTTTAATTGTGATATTTATAGCCTACGTAAGCAGTATTTTTTTTTTTATGTGATTATTTATCTCTAGCCTTACACGCATCTATGTTATCTAAATTTTACTAATAATCTTTAATATATGTATATACTAGATTAATTACTAGTATTTATACTGTATAGTTCTCTATTACTAGTATTTATACTGTATAGTTCTCTACCTTTTATTTTAAATTGTTTTCATTTATAAAATTTATTTTAAACATTGAAGTAATAAATTTTTTATTATATACTCTCATCTTTGGTGATTTCTTCTTGTTGTTGTTGTAAAAGAATATGTCTATTTATGTGATCACATTAAAAAAAAATCATGGGATACACGAGTGGGCGTTAGATACCATTTATCTCACAAGTTGTTTTAAAATGTATCTAAAAAGCGAAAGCGAGTTTGATATGTTTTTAAACGAGTTGTGCAATAAATGGTATCTAACGGACACGAATGTATTATTATATTTCATACATATTCTCAAAAACCAGGTTTTAAGCAAATTTTAACATCTTTTTCGACTAAAAGTTATTTACAACTGTTGCACTTGCAGCTGACTTACAGTTACAGACACATGATTGTCAGGTTAACTGTACATCACAGTGTAATCGATTTCCAGCATGCTGGGGGGGGGGGGGGGTTATTGGACGTATGGCATTGGTAACCTGGTCATCATCTAGGAGCAGCCAGTAGTATGTCTTGATATTGTTAACACACGTAAACAACTGTTATAACAAAATAATGCATGATGTTCTCACCAGCGGGTGTGTAAGAAAAAAATATTAATTTGATGATGATGATGATGATAACTAGTTTAACGTGCCCATATACCACTAGGGTTTCGAACATGCCCATCTAGAGTCCGACTCGTGGTTGATGATGATGATGATAACTAGTTTAACGTGCCCATATACCACTAGGGTTTCGAACAGGCCCATCCAGAGTCCGACCTCCGATAAGATCCACTAGGTGGCCCATCCAGAGTCCGACCTCCGATAAGATCGGTGGCCTGACTCGGGATGGGTGTGTGTGTGTGTGTGTGTGTGTGTGTGTGTGTTGAAAATGGGCAGAATTTTGAAAATAGCAATTAGTAAAAAAGTTAATAGAATAAATATAAAAAGAAAAAGGTTACAAGCCAAAAATAAAAAGAATTGACTGCTCAGCCAAATATTTATATAATTTGGAGCATTTTAGAAGGACAGTCCAAAATTAAATAAGAGAAAGAAGAGGATTGGACTATTTAATAATATTTAAAAAAAAAAAAAGTAATTTCGATAGAAAATTTTGAATGCAGATCTAAAGTTTAAAGTCTGATCGATATGTCCACGCAAGTGGCCTCGTTAAGGCCGTTGGGTGCACAGCTTAAAGGGACCAGATGGGTTGCATTAATTTGAACAAAGCCATTAACCCTCACAAAATCATATTTCTGCCTAAAGCAGAGTGAAAAGGAAATGTTGACCAAATCATAACTGTGGTATGTGCTGTTCTGTCTGTGGGGAAGTGCATGTAAAACATTCCTTACTGCTAAGGTTTCTCCTGATGACTACGAGTCATAAAATTTATCAAATTATTCATATCCAACAGCAGATGATTAATTAATTAGTGTTCTAGTGGTGTCATTAAACAAAACAAACTTTAACAAAGAAGGAAGTGTGTGCGTGTGTGCGTGTGTGTGTACATGTATATACTTTGTGTGTCTATATATATATATATATATATATATATATACTGACACAATGAAAACGCAAAAACTATTTTTCCTTTTAAATAACGACAAACTATTAATGAATTGATGGATAATGTAATATGACATTAATGACTGGTATTCATGAGATACTTTCACATGGAAACATGGCCAATTATCATCAGTAATCGAGTTGCATTTGTAATCGAAAAGTTCACCCCCCCCCCCCCCCCCCCCCCTTATCAAGGTCAGTATCTGGTGTGTCCACCATTGACCCGTGCATGCGTGAAGACGACGGGGAAAGGATTGACACAAACATCTCAAATAAGCCACAGGAATGTTCCTCCACTCCTGCAACGCCTGTGCAAGCTCGGCGACGTTACGCGGTGGTGGCTGACGGTGACGTACACGACGTCCTAACTCATCCCACATGTGTCCAATTGGGTTAAAATCCGGTGAAACGGCGGGCCAGTTCATAACGGTGATACCGGCTTGTTGCGGGAATGCCTGGTAATTCTTGCAGTATGTGGACGTGCATTGTCTTGTTGAAACAGAAGGGGACCTCCTGGTCTTCGATGACGGCGCAAAAGTGGCTATAACGCTGGGCTGTAAGAGCATCGTGGACAATGATGAGATCACTACTGAAATCACAGTTGATTGCCCCCCATACCATCAGACAACCGCCGCCAAACCGATCACGTTCCCTCACACATCCGTCAGCGTACCGTTCATAGAGTCTCCTCTACACACGTGCTCTTCCATCGGCAAAGGAGACAGAGAAACGGGACTCATCTGAGAAAACAATGCTCCGGTAAAAGGCTGGTGGATGATTACCATTCTGGAGAGCAAACTGTAGTCTCGCAGCACGATGTCGCGGTGTCATGATGTTGAGTCGACGGATGACCGTCATCGGATGGATATGCCTTCCATGAAGTTCTATCGTGTTGCTTGCTGCAATCGTCGCAGTACTGAACCGGTCACGGAGGTGGTGTCGTCGAATCTGCCGATCTTGGCGTGGGGTCGTAACGGGATGTTGTCCAGGTCGAGGTCGATCACGGACACTCCCGGTCTGTTGATGACGTTCAACAAGTCGTCCAATAGTTGATGGATGGACTCTGAAGGTCCTAGCAACTTTGCTTTGCGAAGTCCCCCCCCCCCCCCCCCCCCCTTGAACCATGGCCAACGCTCGCTCCCTTTGTTCTCCGAGTCGTGACATTCTTAATGTGACGAGGAATATAACACCGTTACGTGTCTTTTATGTGTCCACATACTGGCATTTCACGTGCATTGCATGCAGCATGATTGAGCATGTAGTGAACGCATTTCACACCAGTTTGTGTGTTTCTGCTATTGTATGTGTAACGAGAACAAGTACCTCTCATGGCTTCCTCTCATAAATTGTTATTTTAAGTCCAATAAATATATTTTTCATTAATCACAATATTGAAAAATATCTGTTTTGCGTTTTCATTGTGTGTCAGTATATATATATATACTACTCAAAAGAATTTAAGGGTTAAAAATTTATAACTAAATAAGTTTCAGAGTGTATTAGATTGATGATGTAAACTACACCAAATTTTTTATTTATTGTTCCATATTTACAAAAACCCACAAATAAACGTCACTGTATACAAGAAAGTCACATGACATGCTGTCAAAGTTGAAGGTTGTCAAACATGGATTTTACACATTAGAACATTCGTTTAATAGTGTGTGAATCCACCCCTGGCGCGAATACACTCGACACATCGTTGCCTCATGCTGTTGATCAGACGTCTGAAGAACTCTTGGGGAATGGCCTGCCACTCTACAATAAGAAGTTGACCCAGATCATGAAGGTTGGCCGGAGGGGCATGGTTATCCCGAACTCTCCTGCCTAATTCGTCCCAGGCGTGCTCTATTGGGGCCAAGTCAGGCGAATATGCTGGCCAATCCATCCTGGCGATACCTTGTTGTCTGAGAAAGTCCGTTACCACCCTGGCGCGGTGGGATCTGGCATTGTCATCCTGCAGAACTGCCCCGCCGCCAATCTGCTGAAGGCCTGGGAGAACCAACGGCCGGATAATCTCATTCAGATAGCGGATTCCATTCAGTTTTCCATCCACCACATAGAGGGGGATCCTGTGGTGGATAGAGATGCCGCCCCACACCATGACGCTGCCACCACCGAACCGGTGACGTTGTCTAACGTTAACGTCAGCGAAGCGCTCCCCAGGACGTCTGTAGACACGAACCCGACCGTCGTTGAACTGGAGACTAAACCTGGACTCATCAGTGAACATCACTCGACCCCACTGAACACGTTGCCACCGCAGATGAAGCGTGCACCAGTGACGTCTGGCCGTTCTGTGACGTGGTAGGAGTGGTGGTCGAACAGCCTGGCGACGGCAGCGTAGATTATTGGCTCTCAGACGATTGATCAGACACTCGAGTTCCAGCCGCAGTCCGCAGATTGTCACGTAATAGGCGTGCAGTGGTTGTGCGTTGACGTAGAGCCATATTGGTGATGTAGCGGTCCTCTCTATTTGTAGTGCTTCGGGGTCTTCCCGAACGTGGACGATTTCGAACAGAATTCGTTGCTTGGTACCGTTGCCACAGTTTGCCAACGACACTCTGACTGACACCAAGTCTCAGAGCAACATTTCTTTGCTATTGCCATCCTGAAGCCAAGCGATAGCCCTTCCTCGATCTTCGATAGTCAGTTGAAGTCGTACCATTGTCGAATTTGGAGTGTGCACCGTACACGAACGCAAGCTCCAATTATACGGAAATTCAGCATTGGGAACATGGAATACACGTGCAAAGCGTGCAAATGAAACGCTTTGTGAAAAAGCAAGTTATGGGCACTTAGCAGACCTTTCGCTTTCGCCCTAATTTACGTGCAAATGTAAGCATGTTTTCGCCATTAGAACTTGTCGACAGTGTCAATGACAGTGGATTTTAATTAATTTATGGGTTGCTTAGACCCACTTTCGTCAAAATGGAACAACCATGCGTGACCATGCTAGTAATATATTGACATTCAGAAAATAATGTCGAAAATATCGTCTGACCCTTAAATTCTTTTGAGTAGTATATAATAATATCGATAATATCGTATATATATATATATATATATATTATATTTTATAGTATATATTAATATATATATATATATATATATATATATATATATATATATATATATATGTATATATATATATATATATATATATGTATATATATATATATATATATATATATATATATATATATATATATATATATATATAATATAATATAATATCGTGGAGAGTGACAATCATCCTATGGGCAGTAATTTATGGTACAAGTCACAATAATGTAAAAAAAACCCTCAAAAAACAACAATCACATTTGGGCAATCTGACAGAGATACGATTTTAATACGTCAGTCCGAGTACAACTGACTGTCTATCTTTCAAAAGGGCAGAGTGAATCCAGACTACTTAAAGCATATTGATGATTAGCCCGAGTACTCTGATTGTAGAGGGCTAGACGGACATTTGGACAGATATTTAGCCCTACAGGGCCGTCTAAATGTCCGTCTAGCCTTCTACAGTCGGAGTACTCGGGCTAACTGATGATCTTATATCATTCAATAATAGCAATATTACGGATTACTTTCATTGATTTACCCCAGGGATGTGAGAGCTACGATTAAACGCGTAAATGCGCTTTTCCATTTCGTCTAAAAAAAAACCACCCCTCCAACAACATGATGTTCAATACTGTTGAACACACAAGGTTCATTTGCATGTTTTCACTGTTTCAAGTTTATGATATGTGCCTTATATTATAAGTTATAACCAGTTTAGATTTGTTAGCATTGAATGCAACTTTTGGCAGTTCTAGGGGTTGCAAAGAACAATTTTCTCCGGCCGCAGTAAGCTTTTTTTGTTCCAACCCCTCTGACATCCCTGTTTACCCACAAGAGTTAGAAATAAAACAAACATCTTTAGAAAGGTGATAAATTTTATCAGTTCCATATCCAATCACACAGTAATATCAAACAGCACCTGGATTACAGTCAATCTAGCAATAATGTAATATAATGGTAACAATAATCCATATACAAGTAACAATATGTCATTACAGAAGATGAACGAGAATAATATCAAACAGGATCAAAAAAAAGTAATTTAAAAACTAGAGCACATTGATTTTTAACATCGGCTATTGGACGTCAAACATATGGTCATTCTGACACTGTCCCGCTGTCGCCACATAGGCTACTCTTCTTTACGACAGGCATCTTTTATTTGCGCTTCCCACAGGCAGGATAGCACAAACCATGGCCTTTGTTGAACCAGTTATGGATCACTGGTCGGTGCAAGTGGTTTACACCTACCCATTGAGCCTTGTCATTAGGGTTTGAAGGTATCTGGATTAAAAATCCCAACTGGGATCCGAACGTAGTAATACCAGCCTGTACGTGGACGACACCGAGGCCGGTCTTACATGGATCAGTGCACGGAGATTAATTCAAAGCGACGCGACACTGGTCTCCAAACTAAGCTGTATGACAAAAGGGATGACTTCAGTTTTCCAATAGTCAATTTTCCCTTTATGTCGAGCAATATACATTGTGCTCCAGCTTGTAACATACCTTAGGGCATGCTCATGGCCGGATTTAGACCGGGGTGGTGGTGGTGGTGGTGGTGGGGGGGGGGGGGGGGGGTGCAGGGCATTTCAGATTCGGGAACCCCTCAACATAGAAATTAAATTACATGACAAGTAAAAAAGTGAACTAATTTTATTATTATTACATATTTTTTTATAAAGGAAGTCCTTAGTCTGGGGGGCCCCTCTGGCGGAAGGGGGGGGGGGGGGGGGGCCTTAGCGGGCAATTAGCCCATGTGAATCCGGCACTGGGCATGCTCGTTGTATGCAGATTTCAAACGCCATATCATTCTGGCACAATTGTTCCATCAAGGTTAATTATGACCCAATGACTCCTAAGGGCATTTAGAAACGTTTTATGGTTGACATTTGGAGGCTGTATCTAATAAATACGATACATCACTGACAACAATTTATGTTTGATGCTATTCCATATTTTAAACTTGTGCCCACAAAACTCGATCTTGTACATTTATTATTTTTTCATAGTTTTACATGAAGGGACAGACGACAGAGCTCTGTGGTGGTAGTACTAATGACCGGTGCCACCGATGGGGCAGGATATGCTCATCCTTTCGCGCACACCTGATATAATCACTGTTATAACAGTGATTCATGGGTGCATGTAATCACAGCTGTACTTATTATAATGAGCTCTGTCCGGTGCTAGTTTTAATTTAGTAAACTAGTCTGAGAGTGGCAGTCTTCTTTTTGGCGGTGCAGGAGGGATGAAATCTCTAGTAAAGGACCTCCTCACCAAATGCCTATTCAACTCTGCGTTGTGCAGAGATATGGCCCTGACCATGTATTACGTTTTTGTCGTTCAGAGGAATCCGGGTAGTTTCGCCCTTATTCCTATTCGACCCCGAGTCGTTTCGCCCTTATTCCCGTTCGCCCCCGAATCAACTAGTCACGTAAACAAATTTATTCATAATTCACAATCGACATGTAGGTATTCCCTACATAAACATGAGGGCGAAACGACCGGTATGGGGGCGAAACGACGCGGGGCGATCGGGAATAAGGACGAAACGACTCAGGGTCGAATAGGAATAAAGGCCAAAAATGAGCTGGAAAAAGATGGTGCTCACGAGTAGAGGTGGGAATTTAAGTAAGTGTGTCCGCTCGTGTTTGTTTTTTCGTCGTTGCAAAATGAGTTTTTGCCAACTAGTGTCTGTGAATAATATGCACGACCCGATCCCCTTGCCAGACAAAGAGTCCGTTTTTATCGGAAGAACTCCTGAGACGAAGATCGTTGACAAGAGGTGTTCACGTGTCCAGTGTGAGTGGTCTTAAAAAACATTCAAATAGTTGAAATACGAACCAGCATTGTCATGAATGTGATTAGGACTAGAGCCGCACTTTCATATGGGTTGAGATTTAATTCTGTGACAATGTCAGTCAAAATTAATTGTACCAAATGTCAATGTAACTATATGTTAGACCCCAAACAGCCCTACACCACAGTGCTATTGCCCAGTGAAAATTAAAGGGTGGGGCGCTGTACAATGCCAAAGCCGAACCTGCATAGTCACCTGCTTGATGACAATTAGTTCATCAAGATTAACCCGGAAGAAGGAAGGAAATGTTTTATTTAATGATGCACTCAACATATTTTATTTGCGGTTATATGGCGTTGGACATATGGTTATGGACCACACAGATATTGAGAGAGGAAAACCTGCTGTCGCCACTTCATGGGCTACTCTTTTTCAATTAGCAGCAAGGGATCTTTTATATGCACCATCCCACAGACAGGATAGTACCATCCCACAGACAGGATAGTACATACCACAGCCTTTGTTAACCAGTTGTGGAGCACTGGCTGGAACGAGAAATAGCCCAATGAGTCCACCTACGGTGATGAATCCTGATTAACCCCAAATGCAGGCTTGTGCTTGCACTTGCATTCAAGGTTAATGAATGATGAACTAGGTGACAATTAGTCCAAATCGGAGGTAGAAAATGTGTGTATTTTTAGATACGCCTAGGACTAGGTTACAGTATATTGTTACATGTGTTAGTAAAAAAAAATGTGGTACGATGTACAAGCTGACTAATCTTTTATATACAGTATGACATTCTTTTTTGTGAACTAATCTAAGTTTTGATATTATTTTAATAAAGACTTCAAGATATTTGAAAAAGAATAAACATTTTTGAAAGTTATGTGTGATGACATTTTTCTGTTCTTTTCTATCTTCTTCAAATGAATCGATTGCATTGATATCCCAAGCTGATAAAAATAGTTTTGTTTTTGTAAAGGCAGTGTATACATTATTTAGCACCGAAGGTAAACAATTTTAATGATGGAATATTACAATCTTTTATGTTATTTACTGTGAATGAAGCCAAAACAAGGATGCAAAGTGGGACTGTGACTCTCTATGAATCCAGAGCTGCTTGGGATTTGGCTTAGTGGTAGAACACTAATCTAAGTTTTTGATACTCTGATTTCCTTCATAATGGCAGGGTTTCTGCCAGAAGAGTATGGCACCATACCCAAAGTTTTTTTTCAGATTTTTTTTAGGTTAATCTTTGGACAAAATTAATTACTCTTATCATTACTATATGATTTTCTTAACCCTAACCCTAAATTTAACCCATTTTCTTTCTGGGAGGTCCCCCATACCCCCTGTTTGTGGTTGCATTCAATTCCATAGCGCCATACCCAAAAGTTTCTTTCTGGGTGTATACTACCAAATCAAATCCCATAGACGACAATAGTAACATTATGGCTAAAACTCCTACCTGAGCGTATCAATCAACATAAATTAATACTACCACCTCTCACACTTAAAGAATCAGAAAAATAGGATTCTATGACTACCCTAGTTTTGCACAAAATTCGAGTACTTTTTTTTACAGGTACCCCATACATGTTTCAAGCACAAGGCTACTTAACACACTGGTACTAGATGAAATAAAATTGCATTTTTTTTTTACCCAGATGAAACTATTATTTTTTACAACCAACACACTCACATTTATAACCAATCACAGGACTTGTGGCGTTCACTTCTCTATCAAGAGTTGGGTGCACCTCGAACTTTGACCCAGCCGGAAGTTATTTGGTCTAGTACTACCTTCTGGCAGAAACACTGAGTTATGGGTATATCAAAGGCTAAAGTATGTGCTGTCTTTTCTATGGGAAAGTGCTGTTAATGGAAGAATGTCAGAATTACCCGATGTTTGACATCCAGTAGTCATTTAATAAATCAATATGCTCTAGTGGTATCATTAAACAAAACAAACTTAACAGTTGACCAAGTGTTGAAATAACTATTTGACAGACACAAGTTTCAAATGTGCTGAGGTGTTGATAAACAAACATTCCTTTTCTTCCCTCCCCTCCCCCATATGATCTTTTTATTGGAGAGGGCCTCGTAAGTTGGATAACTTGTTTCCAATCCTTTATGCAATAAAATATGTTATCAATCAGTTATAGAACAGTCCCTATTTTTATTAGATGGAAGAAAGGAAGGAAATGGTTTATTTAATGACGCACCAACACATTTCATTTATGGTTATATGGCGTTGCACATATGGTTAAGAACCACACAGATATTGAGGGAGGAAACCTGCTGTCGCCACTTCATGGGCTACTCCTTTCGATTAGCAGCAAGGGATCTTTTATATGTACCATCCCATAGACAGGGTAGCACATACCATAGCCTTTGATGTACCAGTTGTGGTGCACTGGCTGAAGCGAGTTATTAGATGGTAAATCAGTATTATTTAAACCAATCAGATATTCCTTTTCATGTTTTTCAGTGGAGATCAAGGCTAACTGGAAGAGAAAGGAGGTCATGGTGACCCAGTTAGGCGGCAACCCGTCCGCGATTGACACGAGCGAACTCGTCAAAGACAAACCGACCAAACTGAAGCAGAGCTCCACACTCTACGTTCTGGTCGGTCTGTATCCTCACATCGTGAAATTCTCCAAAGAAAAATACCAACCTCCGAAAACCGAAGAATCACCTGTTAAGGAAGCCAACACTGGGACTGATCCTAAACCAGCAGAGAAAGATCAGATGAAAAATGAAAATGGTAAAATGTCGCGAATCGCGGTTTCGAAGAATGACAGAAAAAGAATGTCTTCTGAAAAGGTAGATGAAGAGTGTAAGAAACGGAAGCTTGAACACAATGATTCCGATCTGGAAAGTGTGAGATCTGTTGAAGGAAAGCTGAAGATGCTGAAAGATTCGGCGAAGAAGACGAAACTTGATGGATGGTTAAACTCTCCACATAAAGAAGATCGGAAAGTCGAGATAGTGAAACCTGAGTTGTCTCCCCATAGTATGACCACACAAGAGTCGTCATGGCAACAACACGAGAAGTTGTTTATTTATACATCAAAAGATGTTCAGGCTAGAGAAAAGGTGTTTATTGTTTTATATTGTCAGTGGCGGATAAAAACATAACTGTCGCAAAATTTAAGATCCGCCACTGATTGTTACAAATGCAGATGAAGATCTGTCCAAATATTAACTACTAAAAGTGTATTATTTTGTTTTGCATAATCATACTATACATATAAAAAAGAGAGAAAAATATGCTGATTAGATTACCACTCTTGCACTACCTTGAGACTAGTTCAAGGAGAGTAAATTTTAGCTCCCCTTAGCATATATATGATATTAGTATGGTAATATTTTAAATGGCTCCCCATAATCCACCTTAGGGACCAGTTGTTCACTCCCCTCAATGTTTTTCACATTAAAGGGACATTCCTGAGTTTGCTGCATTGTAAGATGTTTCCGACTAACAAAATATTTCTACAATTAAACTTGCATATTAAACATATTTACTGGTTTAGAATATCAGTGTCTGTATATTCAATGTGTTTCGGGTCATCTTAATATTTGTAAGAAGCCCAAACTGGATAAAATAAAATTTAACCTAGTACAAATATCAGAACGCCCAGAAACACGTTTATATATACAACCACAAATATTTTATGCAGTAAAATATATTTGATATGTAATTACAATCGTTAAAAAAAATCTTTGTTAGTGGCGCAAACTCAGGAATGTCCCTTTACAATCTGATGTATGCACACAAGATGGTTTAAATAGTTATATCAGTGGTTTAAATATTTTTACATTATACTATTTTCAAAATAAATTATGACAGACAGACAAATTTTTTCAAATTTATCACAAAGTGACATCTTTTATAATTAGTATACACTTCTTCAGATTGCAGGTTTTGATATTGATGGTACAATCATCACGACTCAGTCTGGACGGGTTTTTCCCACTCACATTGGAGACTGGAGGTTAGTGAAAAGTACATGTAACTATTTTATATGTAGTTTCTCATGCAACTTTTTTCTTTTTTTTTCTTGTATAATTAGCAATCATTTTCTGGTGTAATTATTTTTTTTCTTCCATGTAACTAATATGATACAATTGTAACTATTTATATTAACATTTAACTACATGTAGTATTCAGTTTCTTACGTGTAAACTTGTAACTAGTAATTTTTAGTTTCTTTGTAACTAGATGCATTTCCAATTTCTCATTTAACTGTATGTAGTATATCTGTTTAGTTCATACATTAAATAACTGGCTTTTAGAGTGGCTACGTTTGTTTGTGTAACTATTATTTATTTTCTCATGTAACTACAGAGAACATTTTGTTTTCAAAATCCTGATTAGCGATATATCTAGTCAATTGCAAATTGATTAGCAACTACTGTTTCATGTTTTAGAATTGTGTAGTGATGCAGGCATGGAAATAAGCATTGTGTCTGGTAACCCATTTACAGGTTACCACAACATATAGCCTGGTAACTTACATGGATATGAAAGTTAGAATTGAATTCCTGTTACTACTACTTTTAACGCCCTTACATGTGTGCCAGATGATTATTGTAGTATACATGTTGAAATTCTTGTTGAGAACAAAACACTGTTCTCGACTTTTCTGACATGTGGTAACGTCCCAGTAACCTGAACGACCGTTCTTGACTTACTTCGATGCCTGTGATGTCTGAAACTTGCTTAGCGAATCGCGACACAACACTGAACTAAATGCTCCTTGAACTAGTTTTTAGTTTTTGTGATATAATTAGTTTCTTTACCTTCTTATGCAGCTAGTATGTGTGTGTGTGATAATGTTTGTTTTTAGGATTTATTTATTTTTATAAGTTGTAGTTTAAAAAAAAGAAGATGTTTGTTCTTTAGATATTTGTTTTTAGGTGGACTTATTTTTAAGATGTGTTTATTTTTAGGGTATGTTTGTTTTAAGACTTTTTTGTTTTAAAGATGTGTTTGTTTTAATATACGTTTGTTCGATTTTCAGAATACTGTATTCAGAAATGTATGGAAAACTGAAGAAGCTTCATGCTTCTGGTTACAAGATAGTGTTTTTCACAAATCAGGTCAGTCAGTCTTCAACATAGTTGGCAACCACAGAATATTTTAATGTAATTATCCATATGGTTCAACATAACCGAGTTAATAATAATCATACGAAGCACACGTGTAATAACAAGAGTAATGACGTAATATTAGGAAGCGACGTCATAACATGACATTGCTTCTCAAGTCCTAGCTCAGACTGTGCATTTGAAATATGACGTCATTTCGTAGTCTCCTAGTTGTGGCTGAAGCATTTTGAGTTAGGTCTTATTATTCATAAAGAAAACAACAATAATAATATGGATAATAAAGAAATTATTACACTCACGTGTGAGTTGTACTGATTTTACGAAACTCGTGTCAGGATTCATGTATTACCTTCGCTCTCGCTATACCAAATTCCTGACACTTGTTTCGTAAAATCGGTACGACACACATGCTCGTATAATAATCTCTCTCTCTCTCTATATATATAGCCCAGTTTTACACCTAAGAATGTAAAAGATAAAGTTTGAAGTCTTATTTCTCATGTTATATGGCGGGATTTAGCTCAGTCAGTTAAGTGCTCACCTGAGGTGCTTGCATCGCAGGATCGAACCACCTCCGTGGATTCATTCAGCTGATTGTTTTTTCTCTCATTTCATCCAGTGCACCATAACTGGTCAAAGGCCATGATGTGCTTTCCTGTCTGGGAAAATGCATATAAAAGATCTCTTGCTACTAATGGAAAAATGTAGCAGGTTTCCTCTCTAAGACTCTGTCAGAGTTACCAAATGTTTGATATCCAATAGCCGATGTGCTCATGTGGTGTCATTAAACAAAACAAACTTTTTAACGTATGTTCTTATCATTTCATTGTCATTTATATTTTTTTTTGGATCTGTATTTAAATTTAGTTTTTTAATATTGAATATGTCAATTGAAGGGAATTAAAAACAATATTCATGTGTATACATAAATGCTAATCTAAACATAATTATTGTTACTGTATGTATATATTTGTGGGTTTTCCTTTTATACATTTATATATAATTTATGTATGTTGATAAAATCAAAGCACACACATACAACACACAATTGTGATGTTGAAACATAAATGCGTAAACATTCTTCCTGCATTCATATTTTCTTCCTGCTAATCACAAAGTTTTTATTTATTTTTTATTATTATTTATTTTTTCTTAATCTCTCAGCTTGGAGTTTCTAGAGGGAAGATAAAGATCGAAGACTTGAAGGAAAAGCTCATCAATGTTGTGTCAAAGTGTGCAGTACCTGTGCAGGTATTCATTGTTATCAACTGGTCAGTCGTTCGTTTTATCTGGTACAGTGGGTAGGGTAGCATCTGAGTCCTCAGATGAATGAAAGGAAATGTTTTGTTTAACGACGCACTCAACACATTTTATTTATAGTTATATGGTGTCAGACATGTGGTTAAGGAACACACAAATATCGAGAGGAAACCCGATGTGGCTATTTCATGGGCTACTCTTTTTCGATTAGCAGCAAGGCATCTTTTATATGCACCATCCCACAGACAGGATAGCACATACAACGGCCTTTGATATACCAGTTGTGGTGCACTGGCTTGAACGAGAAATAGCCCAATGGGCCCCACTGACAGGGATTGATCCCAGACTGACCGCACAGCAAGCGAGAGTTGTACCACTGAGCTACATCCCGCCCCTCAGGTGAATGAAGTCTTGGAGTACTATATTTGACACGAAGAGACAGTTGTTCATTCCACCCATACCCCCACTGAGCCATAAAGGATTAATGTGTTAAGTGGCATTCTTATTATGTGATTTGTTGTGAGAAATAGGACATTTTTCTAATTGGGATGAGTAAGACAAAAAAAAAAGTAAAAAGAAAAAAAACCCACATACACTTTTGTCCTTGTCCCACCGTAACTCCAGCCAGTGCACCACAACTGGTACATCAAAGACTATGGTATGTGCTGTCCTATCTTATGAGATGGTGCATATAAAAGATCCTTTGTTGTTAATCGAAAAGAGTAGTCCATGAAGTGGCGACAGCTGGTTTCCTCTCTCAATATCTGTGTGGTTCTTAACCATATGTCCGACATCATATAACCGTGAATAAAGTGTGTTGAGTGTGTCGTTAAATAAAACATTTCCTTTCCTTTTCTTTCATCCCACCATCCCCCATGACACACGAAGTGACAGGTACAAACCGTGCTAAAATATCCATGATAATAATGCAATTTACAACATTTATAAATATATTATTTGTTACTTATGCATTATTATTCATTGTTTATTTATGTTTGAATACCGCTCTAACTGTCGTTGTTTGTGATCATAAATATATTATATGATTATAAACCACGGCATGACATTTAGTTATTTCTAATGAAACACCATTGTCAAACAAATAACGATCGTATTTGGGTATTTCCGTTGCTGCTCGCTTAATATGGAAACAAAGACATCATTTCTCTACGAATTGATTCGGAATATCTCGACAGATCAGTGGAATAACACAGAGTGTAATTAAACTAATGCACTAAGTTCAGCCAACGAATCTTTTCGCTAACGTTCATGAACTATTTGATTATTTCCGATGTGGCCATTTGGTTTACTGTGATGTGAAATGCACAGTCTGATTAAAATTAGTTTTACTGGTTTATTAACCAGTGGAGCTGATTTTAATCAGATTGTGAAATGCATAAACCTGTCTAGCAAACTTCTATCTGCTCAGTATCGCTGAACTCTGCCCAGATGTTCCGATGACAAACATTTCACTTGATTCTGACGTGCTCGAAAGTGTTATTAGTTAATTTGTTTGAGGATGAGAGCGGTATCCAATCGTAAATAAACAATGAATAATAATGTGTAAGTCACAAAGAATATGTTTATAAATGGCTTTAACTTTAAACTGCTGTAAACAACATTATTTCTTATGGGCATTTTAGTACGTTTTATTTTAGATCTAAGTATAACCGACCTGTCACTTCGTGTGTCAACAAGCAAGTCGACTTCACTAGATGTGATTTTTCATGTTACATTTTGTATTATCGATAAATAATAAAATGCTTGGTTTAATTTTTTTTTAAAAATAATATTACATTATCATGGAATGTATGGGAAGGGCGTGGAGGCAAACCAGGTAAGGCACCGCAGCATTTTCTCTGCTGTCGATGTCGTAATATAGATTTATGTATATAATTTTGAACATGTAACTGTTTAAATCTTGCCGTATGTGTGTATGTAATTGACTTCACATGGTGCATTGTTAGTTTCAGATTTTGATGTATATGTGTATGTAATTGACTTCACATGGTGTATTGTTAGTTTCAGATTTTGATGTATATGTGTATGTAATTGACTTCACATGGTGTATGGTTAGTTTCAGATTTTGCTGTATATGTGTATGTAATTGACTTCACATGGTGTATTGTTAGTTTCAGATTTTGATGTATATGTGTATGTAATTGACTTCACATGGTGTATGGTTAGTTTCAGAGTTTGATGTATATGTGTATGTAATTGACTTCACATGGTGTATGGTTATGTTTCAGATTTTGGTTTCCACCGGATCAGGTCTGTTTCGGAAGCCATGTTCTGGAATGTGGCAGCACTTTTGTAAGAAGGTTTGTCATTGACATTGTTAACACTGGTGTTACAATACTGTTACCCGTAAGTCCTTACACTGAGACAGTCTATTAATAGTTATTGGAAATGCAGCAATGCTCCGATCTGATTCAAGAAAATCAGTACATTTTTCACATATGAATCATACAAAAAAATATAAAGTAAGATTGAAACACGAGTTAACCCTTTCTGTTTTGAGGCTGATGACCCAAACATAGTGAGATTGGTAGACCTCTCATGGTCAGGACAGAGTTATGGTTAGGTGTTTATAAAAACTCATATTCTGGTCAAAGCAGGATTGGCTTATTAAATATATATTTTTTATCCAACAGTTTCTATATACATCGGCAAGATATGATTACTAGATAAATCTCTATATTTTCGGTCACTGACCAAAAATATAGGTCACATGACATAAGCCCATCTCGACTCGAGTATTTTAGAGTAGATTTTCAATAAATATACTCTTTAAATCATTTATTGAAGTACAGTAAATACAAATAACTTTTAGTTTTACGATAACAATACAAAAGTTATATATTTATTTATGAATTAAATGTGACAGAACGTAGTTAACGTCTTACAAATAATGACTTAATTTGACAATACTCGAGATGTAGCCTACCTGTATATACTTGAATCCAAGTTGGTAAAAAATTTAGGAACTGTGTATTTATGCATACGGTTCATCATTTTGAATAACTGATTAGGAAAGCAATTGTTGTATATTTACTGTATATTTATTTGCATATTGTTTACTTATGCAGGTTTTTTTCTCAATTTTCAGCTGAATAACTCGGTGAAAGTGAACATGAAGGAAAGTTTTTACTGTGGAGGTTAGAGTTGAACTTTTTTGTCAATCAGAGCACGGTGAATGAATGAGTAACAAAATAAAGGGGATGTTGATGCTGACAGTTTTGCAGTTTTATTTACATGATGCAGGGCTTCTAGATTATGATAGACCCATTCTCATGGCGAGTGATATTCAGTGTTGAGCAAGTAAATAACTACTATAACTAGCCGGACGTTTAGTGGAAAAGAAATCCATGTCAAATGCTGCATTTAAATCTTATTTTTTAAACATAACTATCCTGCTCTGTTCCACCAAAATATAAAAGTTTTTAAGGTCTACATTGTATCTCCCTCTTTAGGTCACATATTGATTATTACTATTAGTTAATTTGTATTTACTTAAAGTAGGGCTAGTGAATTTTTAATTGTGGCTAGTAAATCTTTTAAATCACTAATCCCATAGCTAGTGGATTTTTATAAAAGTTTTAGAAGCTATGTAATTATAGTGTAACCTTAATAAATGCAGGGCTTGTAGAATTGTCATAAAATCCATTAGCCATGGGATCAATGATCAAACAAAATTACTAGCCACAATTAAAAATTCACTAGCCCTACTTTACTTTAAATTAATACACTTTTACTAGTAGAAATAATTGGATATGTCACCTAAAGAGGGATATGGACTTTAAAAACATTACGGCTGGGGGGGTGGCATGATATTCATATTTACAAAAAAATAAGACTTAAATGCAGCATTTGACAACTTGGTTTTCACTAGCTGTCAGGCATGACAATACTAGTTATTTACTAGCCCAACACAGAATATCACCATAATCTAGAAGCCCAGTAAATTTGTTGTATGGTCTGTAGGTTACCAGGGCCCTGTTCCACGAACCGACCTCAGTGCTAATATCTCCTTAAATACATATGGTAGTTATAGAAATTATTATACGAGCTTGTGTGTCGTACTGATTTTACAAAACGAGTGTCGGGATTTTTTAGTACAACTCGCACACGAGTATAATAATTTCTTTATTATCCATATTATTATTGTTGTTTTATGAATAACAAAACCAGACTCAAAATGTTTCAGCCACAACTACAGGTAGAAGGAGACGACGAAATGACGTCATATTCCAAATGCACAGTCTGAGCTAGGACTGGAGAAGCAACGTCATGTTATGACGTTGCTTCCCAAAATTACGTTGTTACACTTGTTATTACATGTGTGCTTCGTATGATTATTATTAACTCGGTTATGTTGAACCATGTGGATAATAAATGCAGTTAAGGAGATCTTGACGCTAAGATTGCTTAATGAAATGGGGCCCAGTCTATACATTGTGGTAACATGAATTAACAGACACTATATTTTACAGAGCCTATATTTTATTAGAGAAATATTCCTTTCCAATAGTAACATATTTAGAAATTAATGTGCTGGGTTATATTAATTAAACATTCCTTTCCTTTCTTATAGCCACATATTAAAACAATGTGCTTGGGTGTTGACATTCCTTTGATTTCTCTCTCATTACAGATGCGGCGGGAAGACCTCAGAACTGGTGTCCGGGACGGAAGAAAGATTTCTCATGCAGTGACAGATTGGTGGGTACTTACCGTGTTTGTTAAATCGTATTTTAAACTGGTACTAATTTGGCAAATTGCTTTTAAATTTATTTAGTTTTTTAGTTTTTTTTATTGAATCTTTTTATTTAATATACTAGCTGATAGTAATACAGTCAAATCCGCTTATTTGGATGTGCCTCGTGCAACAAAATTATGTTCAAATAAGCGGCATATTCAATAAACCGAAGTACAATTTCGACATACGATATACCCAATTAAGACCTCTTGTTGATTTATGCAAACCATAATTACGATTCTCCCAATTTGGGCCTCATGACATGTGGAATTTTCGTCAGAAACCGGTAAGTATTTTGTGTTAATAAAATACTGATTCCAAGTTCCATATTGTGACTCTGTTATCATTATCAAGTTTGTCTATAAACTTGATAAATACAAGAGGCAGCAGTTAATGCCATTTGTACGCCTAGAAGTAGAAGTGACTAAACATCTAATGACCCAGATAAAACGATCGGAAGCTCAATTAGACTGGCCACAGTCAAATAATTAAAAGGCCGTTATTAACTTCTTGATAATTAAAAGGCCGTTATTAACTTCTTGATAATTAAACGGCCGTTATTAACTTCTTTGTACATTTGTAAATCAAATGCAACAAGACCCCACCCCCACCACCAAATATAATCTTGAATAAGTAGTCATTTCCATGTTCTGTATTTTACCAGGACATCTATCTAACTATTATCTGTGTGCATTTGTAACTGATTTGACAGGTAAACTAGACTGGCCAAAGTCAAATAAGTGAAAGGCCGTTATTCAATGTAACAGAAGGAAAAACACAAACACAAACGCTAATATTGGGCCCGATATTGCAATGTTTTTTTGTCTGGCGACGGAAAACCATTCTGATAAGGCCTTCTCCACATTGGCTGCTTTTCCCGTTCTCTGTCTTTTTCATTCTGGGTTAGTATTGGCGAGATACTGGGCACATATCTCGTCGTATTTCTAAGCCAAAGATAAATCGTTTCGTTTCGGTTTATTTGCCATGTTGACATTGTGAAGAAGAAAAAATTCTTGTCAGTATTTATAGCCAAAAGATGATTAATCCAACTTGCTAAGAAAATCTCCTACAGCTTACCGTTTGTCGGCATTTAACAATTTAAACAGTAATCACCATAATCGGTCACCCCAAATGGGGCCTCACATTGTGAGCTGCAGAGGAAAAATCACGTGATCAAAAGATCCCGCTAAAAATAACACTAGTAGCAAACAGCTTTTGTTTGTTACTGTCACGGACAATTCATAGAGAAAAATATCTGACAAGTGTTTATTTATGGATTAAACATACACTGCTTCAAACGTGGCCGACATGAGATTAAGGGATTCAAATATCCGAAATATACAATAATCCGAAATCCAATTAAGTGGATTTGACTGTATTAATAAAATATTTGTTATTTGTCAAAATGTTGATAGTAAATGTACATTACTAAATAAAAGCAAATTCACAGGACTCAAACTAACTGGTTTCAAAATAGTATCTCAATCCAAACAACTGGTCATACCAATCTGGTTTGGGTTGCTGCTCTTTCTACAGTACTGTGCCTTATTCAATTTATTATTTAGTTAAGCTAAAATTCTTCAACACAAAATATGTCTGAATAGCGTTTTGTTAAATATATTATCGTCCTCACCGGGGCGCACTGTGTTGCCTCATTCTGACGGGACCCACTCTGTAGCCCGCCATGTTACCCACCGTCCGCCCCGTGTCGGTGTCAATGGTTCTGTTAGCATTGTCCCTCGTCACGTACAGACTTTGAAGAATGCGGCCAGCCATCCAGTTCCAGAGATCATCAGTGTTGTTTATCTGAAGTAGTCAACACAGAATCTAGTAATGATGATCTAACTCTTGTCATGCCATGTCATGTGGTTTAGGCTTTCAGGACTTTGAAGTCCTTATGGTTTGATGCGAGAAATTGTTCATGCTAGCATGTGTTCACACAAAATGATTTGATTTTCATGTGGCTGAAAGACTGCTCACATCATCACATGCTGATATAAGTAATTTATTTTACTCAAAATTACTGTACATATGACACTGAAAGCAATTGCTCTGCTTCATAATTTTAGGAGAGTAGTATTTTTAAGCCATAAAGACTGGCTTTGTGTGTGTGTGTGTGTGTGTGGCTTTGTGTGTATGTGTGTGTGTGGCTTTGTGTGTATGTGTGTGTGTGTGTTTGTATGTTTGTTACTGTCACGGACAATTCATAGAGAAAAATATCTGACAAGTGTTTATTTATGGATTAAACATACACTGCTTCAAACGTGGCCGACATGAGATTAAGGGATGCCTGCTTACGAAACGCACATGGCCGCCATCAAGGTGGGAATGACCGACTTTGATCCTTGATTGTCCTGCATTGTCTCGGCCATTGGGTCACATTTGAGATGAATCTCAGAGTTCATGGATTAATTACGATGTAATTAGGAAATGTATTGATTAATAACGAGTCACCCGAAATAATTTAAGAAACAAGAAAGCAAGTTTGTTGTAAGTCTTTTCTCTTTTTTTAACAATGAAATTAAATAAAATTAAAAGTATTCATTTCTGCATGTACGATAGTATGGTATTACGTACGATTATAAATTTTACAAAAACACATCAAGTAACACAAACTTTCCTGTTTTACATGCAATTGCCATTTGGCAAGGATAATTTTATATTCAAATATCCGAAAACACTTTAAATAACACATCCAATTAACCGTTGGATTTTGTATTGTCATAATGGCAAATGGTTCCGTGCAGGACAAACATATTCAAATATCCGAAATATACAATAATCCGACATCCAATTAAGTGGATTTGACTGTATATGAATAAATGTTAACAACTTGTTTTTGTATATTCAGTCTAAACTGTTGAATGAATTGACCACATACATCAAAGGCATATATAGGATCCCTTGCTACATGTACTAAAGAGAAAATGTAGCAGGTTTCCTCTCTAAGACTATGTCAGAAATTACCAAATGTTTGACATCCAATAACGTATGATTAATAAATCAATATGCTTTAGTGGTGTCGTTAAACAAAACAAACTTTGACCACACATATTTATTATATAACTTGTGCAAAAGGGGTAAATAAAATACCATATTGGCTACCATATTTTACTCAAAGATCAAGGTCATTGTTTTGAAATCAGACACTCATTTCCCTGGATTTGAGTCCAAATCATTGACAGCACTGACCTAAAACATCTGCGACTGGAATGCCATGCAAAAATTATTCTAGGATTTGCTTTTTGGTAGTGCTGTTCAAAGATCAGTCATTGTTTTCCAAAAAATTGAAAAATGTTTTTGATTTATTTTGTTTTTAATGAATCTCTTGCCATGAGATCACCTTCAAATCACTAGTTCGGTCTAGCTCACTGCTGTTAAAAATTGAAAATTGTTTTCTATTTCTGTTTAATTAAATGATAAATTTTCACATGAACTCTCACATTAGTTTTTCTGTGGGTTTTTTTTTCAGTTTGCACTGAATATTGGCCTGAAGTTCTACACTCCGGAAGAATTGATCAAGGACCAGAAGCCTTCAGCATACAACATGCCTGAGTTTGACCCTGTCAGTAGAATCCATGTTCTTTATAGCATAGTGGGTGGGACGCCGCCCAGTTGTAAAGCGCTCGCTTGATGTGTGGTCGGTCTAGGATCGATCCCCGTCAGTGGGCCCATCGGGCTATTTCTCATTCCAGCCAATTCACCACAACTGGTATATCAAAGGCCGTAGTATGTGCTATCCTGTCTGTGGGATGGTCCATATAAAACATCCCCTATGGCCCATAAAATGGTGACAGCGGGTTTCCTCTCTCAATATCTGTGTGGTCCTCAACTATATGTCCGACGCCATATAACTGTAAATTAAATGTGTTGAGTGCGTAGTCAAATAAAACATTTCCTTCCTTCCTTCTTTGTAGCTCCATTTATCCTGCAATACGTATTGTCAGGATATCATGACTAGATAAATTTCTATATTTTTGGTCATTGATAAAAAATATAGTTTTTGAGAGGAAACTACTTTTACACTAGTTATGATCAGCAAAGGAATATTGTATTGTTGAAAGATACTTGTTTTACTTTCCAGTTGGTTTTTTTAAAGACAATTTTTATTTTAAAAATAAATAAATTATTGTTATTTAAAAACTATTTTGTTTTGGTGTATAGAAATTGGAGGCAACCAGGAATTTGCCATTCTAATCATTGCATGATAAAGCTGATATCTTAAGACAGTAACCAGTTATTCTCCATACATTCTGTTAGTGAAATGCACGTTTCTTAATACTCCATAAATAATGCTCAGCTTGATTCTGTTAGTGAAATGCATGTTTCTTAATACTCCATACATAATGCTAAGTTTGATTCTGTTGGTGAAATGCATGTTTCTTAATACTCCATACATATTGCTCAGCTTGATTCTGTTAGTGAAATGCACATTTCTTAATACTCCATAAATAATGCTCAGCTTGATTCTGTTAGTGAAATGCATGTTTCTTAATACTCCATACATAATGCTCAGCTTGATTCTGTTAGTGAAATCCACGTTTCTTAATACTCCATACATAATGCTCAGCTTGATTCTGTTAGTGAAATCCACGTTTCTTAATACTCCATAAATAATGCTAAGTTTGATTCTGTTAGTGAAATCCACGTTTCTTAATACTCCATACATAATGCTCAGCTTGATTCTGTTGGTGAAATCCACATTTCTAAGTTTGATTGTCTGTAAAATCCTCTTTTTAAAACAAAAACTGTCCTTAATGTTATGCTGTTACAATGAAACCCCTCTAAACCGGACACCCTTGTGACCAAAACAAATATCTGGTTTTAAGAGGGACCCGGTTTAGGGAGGTTAAGTTATGTCCAGGGGCCTAATTCACTAAACTCTCGCAACTTTGCGATCTCGCAGTGCAATGCTAAAAGACTTGCAAAGAGGATGATTTGTTGTCTAGCAGAGCCTAAGAGACCTTTGTGAATTAGACCCCTGGTTTTTAAAAAGGGATTCTGCATAACGTCCGGCTTTGCAGAGTGTCCAGTCTTGAGAGGTTTCACTGTATTAAAATGTTTCCGACGAAGCCTTTTTAAGATAAAATTACTTATGAAATAAACTTGATTATTTAGGTATCAATTTGTTTTTATGTGCAGTGTCTTTCTGGGTGTCCTAAAGTTTGCACCCGTTCAAACTTCATTTTCTTTTGTAATGGATATGTTTTCATACACACTCAATTATGGGAGAAAGCCAGTTTGGGTTGCTACAAAATGAAGGAAGGACATGTTTTATTTAACGACACACTCGACACATTTTATTTACGGTTATATGGTGTTGGACATATGGTTAACAACCACACAGATATTGAGAGAGAAATCCTGCTGTTGCCACTTCATGGGCTACTCTTTTCGATTAGCAGCAAGGGATCTTTTATGTGCACCATCCCACAGACAGGATAACACATACCACAGCCTTTGATGTACCAGTCGTGGTGCACTGGCTGGAGTGACAAATAGCCCAATTGGCCCACCGACGGGGGTTGATCCAAGACCGACTGTGCATCAAGGGAACACTTTACCACTGGGCTACTTCCCACCCTACTACAAATTGAAGGACCAGAAACTTGGGAACAAATAGATATTGATAATCTAAAAAAATGTTTTTTTATTTACTACATGTATGTACTTTTAGTTGCCAAAGAGGCTCTTGAGTTGGAAACATCTTACAATGACAGCAAATTCAGACCTGTTTCTTCTTGTTTGTTTGACACACAATAGCCGGGGCTCCTAGATTATGGTAGCCCCACTCCCAAGGCTAGTGATATTCAACGTTGGGCTAGTAAATAACTACTATCACCATGCCTGACGGTTAGTGAAAAAAAGTGGTCAAATATTGAATATCTTGCCCCATCCCCAACCCCCCACCCCCAAACCCCAATCTTAGTGTTTTTAAGGTCTTTCTCCCTCTATAGGGTGTATACTATCAAATCAAATCCCATAGACGACAATAGTAACATGTGTGGCTAAAACTACCTGCAACGTATCAACTGACATAAACGCCATGGATATAAATACTACCACCCCTTACACTTAAAGTGAATCAGAAAAAAAATGGGGGTCAAGCTGCTCGTTTCTGAGATAACGGGTAGCGTCTATGACTACCCTAGTTTCGCACAAAATTCGAGTACTTTTTTTTACAGGTACCCCATACATGTTTCAAGCACAAGGCTACTTGACACATTGGTACTAGATGAAATAAAATTGCAATTTGTTTTTACCCAGATGAAACTATTATTTTTCACAACCAACACTCTCACATTTATAACCAATCACAGGACTTGTGGTGTTCACTTCTCTATCAAAAGTTGGGTGCACCTCGAACTTTGACCCAGCCGGAAGTTATTTGGTTTAGTACTACCCTTAGGTGACATAATGATCTGATTGTTACTTTTAAAATTGTATTAACTTAAAGTAGGGCTAGTGAATTTGTAATCGTGGCTAGTAAATGTTTTAAATCACTGATCCCGTGGCTAGTAGATTTTGTAAAAATTCGAGACACCCTGCAATAGCTGATGCATAGTTTTAAGCTGATGCATAGTTTTAAGCTGGGGTTTTGTTTAAACATTAATTCATTCTTTAACATTCCACATAACATGCCTCAGTTTAATCTGGTAGTTTCTTTGTTAACGTTGTGTGTTAATGTTCTGTTTACGGGCGATGTGTTTTTGTTCTTGTAGAGAAAACTGAGTGCTGAGACCAATCTTGTGGAGTCCCCTCGTGGAGCGCAGATCGTCTCTCCATCACAGGAAGTGAGTGGTTCACAGTTCTTGTTAGACTGGTACCAAGTGTAGTAACATGTAACAACCCAGTCTGGGCCATGCTTATAAAACTTAATGAAATCCATGTTTCTTGGTACTCCATACCTGTTAATCTGTTAGTGAAAACCATGTTTCTTAATATTCCATACGACATGCCTCACTTTGAAATTGTCGATAAAATCAATGTTTCTTAATACTCCATAGATAACTGAATCAAGACTTCATCTCTAATGATGTCACATACATACACTTTGTATGATGTTGGCATTGCATTAGTCTATTAATTTATTAGAGATTTGAGTCTAAACTCTAAAAAATTTATAAGCACCAGGCCTGCTACACTCTAGTCCAGTGGCATGTTCTGGAGGCTGAACACTCTTGAACAATTTGACTGGTACCACGGTCTTCTATCATATCACAAATACCAGCCTCGGTGGCATCGTGGCAGGCCATCGGTCTACAGGCTGGTAGGTACTGGGTTCGGATCCCAGTCGAGGCATGGAATTTTTAATCCAGATACCGACTCCAAACCCTGAATGAGTGCACCGCAAGGCTCAATGGGTAGGTGTAAACCACTTGCACCGACCAGTGATCCATAACTGGTTCAACAAAGGCCATGGTTTGTGCTATCCTGCCTGTGGGAAGCGCAAATAAAAGATCCCTTGTTGCCTGTCGTAAAAGAGTAGCCTATGTGGCGACAGCGGGTTTCCTCTAAAAAAAATCTGTGTGGTCCTTAACCATATGTCTGACACCATATAACCGTAAATAAAATGTGTTGAGTGCGTCGTTAAATAAAACACTTCTTTCTTTCTTTCTTTCTATCATATCACATACACATAATGTTAGGCACAAAAACCAGTCTACCTAGCGACCATGGTTGCTCACCCTGAACACACCACTGGTAAAAATAGTGGACTGACCCACTGAAGGCTAAAGGTTGACAAGCTGTGCCTGACTGGTACACTGGAGTGTATGAATTGGAAACTACTGTGATATATTTCTCTCTGATTTACCATGAATCCCTGTAATTGAAGAATCTTAGATACATATATATTGCTAACTTATAACAGTTTTCTGGAGTGTTGTTAAGAAAAAATTCTTTCCAGGTAATATATTCAGACTCCTGAAAAAATGTAATAAAGAGCCATGGAAAATGAACCAAACTGGTGCTTAAAAGTCCTGGAAAATGAAAATATTTTAAGTGTATGAACCCTGTTATTAAAGGTCCAGGTTTATGGCACATTATTAATACACAGTATATACAAAAAATAAAGAAACATCACAGTATTAAAAATAAAAAAACAAAAATACCATCCCAATTATTAATAGTCAGGTGTGAAAGGCTGTGCACAATAAAACTTTTATAGTATGCCGGATAGCGCATCACAGGGTCATGTGACTTAGCTCCTGGAGTCAAAGGTGTTTTGACAAGCGATGGGGAAAAACATGATTTTTTATTGCGAATATATTAAAAACGGGTAAATTGTTTGGAATTTGTTTTGTTGATACTTCATATATATTGTAAAAGGTTACGTAGATACCAAACAGTGGTGAATTATGTTTTTGATAAGCCTGGACCTTTAACTATAATGTTTAAATAAAAATAACAATTTTATATCTTAAATAAGCATATCACCCATAATTAGTGGAAACTCCACTAATAATAATTTTCTTTCTCCTTTGTAGATTGTCGTTTTTGCAGGCTACCCAGCATGTAAGTATATACAGAGGTGTTGTATCCTATCATTTTGCAGGCTACCCAGCATGTAAGTATACACAGAGGTGTTGTATCCTATCATTTTGCAGGCTACCCAGCATGTAAGTATACACAGAGGTGTTGTATCCTATCATTTTGACTTGTTTTCTCTGATTAACACAAGACCCGAACTTAACAACGGTGCTGATGGCAATTGCTGTAACTGAGAGGTCGGAGCTCTACTGATGGCAGTTTATTGTCAATGGATTAAACATTATTGCCATCAGTTGAAGGGATAAATTTTGGTTTTTAGTTTTGTGTTCATTTGTTACAAAAGTTACTGGTTTAAAATTGCTGTGTACAGTCTCAAAACTGATGTACATGTATGTGTGCATTTTGTGTCTGGTGTAAAAAAACAAAAAAACTTTCAAACTTTCTGTAGGTTTTAAATTCTCCTTTTTGAGCCCTGTAATATATATAAGAGGAGTTTTTTGGGGCAAATTGTCTTTCTTGTGGTAGAGATACTATTATTCTGAATGGCTCATAATATGCACATTAGAATTAGTGTACATGTAGTTGAAAGAAAGAAAGAACTGTTTTATTTAATGATGCACTCAACACATTGTATTTACGGTTATATGGCGTCAGACATATGGTTAAGGACCACAGAGATATTGAGAGAGGAAACCCGCTGTCGCCAGTTCATGGGCTACTCTTTTCGATTAGCAGCAAGGGATCTTTTATATGCACCATCCCACAGACAAGGTAGTACATACAATGGCCTTTGATATACCAGTTGTGGTACACTGGCTGGAACGAGAAATAGCCCAATGGGCCCGCTGATGAGGATCGATCCCACACTGACCGCGCATCGAGCGAGCGCTGTACCATTGGGCTACGTCCTGCCCCATGTAGTTGAAAGGCTTACACTGAGCACCTCAACCAATAAGAGATTGTGAAACCTAGAGTGGGTTCTCCGTGACATTGGCACTTCCAAATGAGGCAGCTAACTGGTATTTATTACTCCGCAAGGCTCAATGGGTAGGTGTAAACCACTTGCACGACCAGTGATCATAACTGGTTCAACAAAGGCCATGGATTGTGCTATCCTGCCTGTGAGAAGCGCAAATAAAAGACCCCTTGCTGCCTGTTGTAAAAGAGTAGCCTATGTGGTGACAGTATAAGTTGTAGAAGCATCACGTGGGGTATATGGCTTTTTATGTACCCTCTGTGTGTTCTTTTACCCCGAGCCGAAAGCGAGGGGGTAAAAGAACACAGAGAGGGTACATAAAAAGCCATATACCCCGAGAGATGCTTCTACAATGAATTTATCTTGCCGACATGTTAAACCATATAGCCAAATAATCAAAATAACGCGAGACAATAATTGTTAACAATTTATTAATGGAGCCGTACCACGCGGACGCGAACAAAACCACTTGCCAGTGACGAAAAATAGTTCCATCGATAAACGAGTTTTTAACTTCAAATGTTTTATACGAAATTGTCTGAAACAGATATTAATAAATAAAAAAAATAAAAAAACTTTTTTTATATCAGAAATGTATGTAGTAAAAAAATATATATATTAAAAATAAAAAACAAAAAAACAACTGTTGCTAATCGCGCATTAATACAATAACACCACGACCGTAATTAGGTGGCCGAGTTCAACATTGCAGCTTTTAAAAGTATTGAAATAGTGTATTTTATAGTAAAAATAAAATTAATTATGTATACTTGATTGATTATCAATGTTATTTATAATCTAATTATTGCTTTAGCATTAACTGGGGCGGCTGGAAACTGTTGGAAATTACAGACGGGGTATAAGAGAATTTGGCTCCGCCCACAGGGGGATAAGGGATTTGTCCAACGGCAAACAACCAATGAGATTAAAGAATTTTACATGAAGGCGAGATAACAGGTTTTTCTAAAAAAACAGTGTCAAAATGACCATATGTTTGACGTCCAATAGCCGATGATAAGATAAAAAATCAATGTGCTTTAGTGGCGTTGTTAAATAAAACAAACTTTTTTGGTATTTATTATTTTCTTTCCATACTATAACGTGATCTCTAACCCATGATACTTTACTACCCCATTTTATTGGACTGGAACAAACAAAAATGCAAAGAAGAAAGAAGGAAGAGGATATCATGAGACCAGAAGAAGATACAATAGGTATTCTGGAAGATTCTAGTCTAGGGTGTTCAGACCAGTCCACTGAAATAGGGGAAAAGTGCCATAGGTCAGGTTAAATATTCCGGAAAAGGGAAAATAATCCAAGTTTTTTTCTATATATTCCTGTAACAAAATGTGTTCTAGAGTCGTGTTGGTTGGGATTCCCATTCCTTTCCCTAAAATATATACTGAGTATTTCTTAAATTTTATTGTTTGCATGCGTGTATGTGTTAACCCTAACTCTGTTTAGGTTATGTTATAATTAATTACATTCACTAGTTTGATTTTAGTGTTGTGTCTTTGATATGTTTGCTTCATAGTCATGATTTTTTCTTTCTTGTTTTCAGCAGGAAAATCATTCTTTGCCAGGACGTACATGGCACCAAAAGGCTATGTTGTTGTGAACAGGGTAATTATTATGAAGCAGTGTTTCTGTTAGGTATTTCTGTGCGTGGTGACTATGTATGCAAGGATACTTTATGCCTAATTGTCTAAAACACAAACCTAGTGTTCTTCTTAATCAAATATTATGAACAATCAGAACTGGTGTTTTCCTTAAATGTTATCTTTGCAATAATTTGTTTTGAATTAGAGCTATACAGTTTAAATGCATTTGACTGCATGTATACATTGTATTCCCAATAACGAGAAAAAAGTGTTATTCTTACTTCTGCTTTCATGTAAGCATTGAAATTGTCTTACAAAACATCTTCGATAAAAAAAACACCTATGCATTGAAATTGTCTTACAAAATTTCTATGATAAAACATTCCATACTTAATTTTAAAACAAGTTATCTTTGTGAACAGAACCTACATGTATGTAAGTAATGTTATTTTTGTGAACAACCCCTGATTTATTAACAGTGAACCCCAAAATATGAGTAATGTTATCTTTGTGAACAACCCCTGATTGATTAACAGTGAACCCCAAAATATCAGTAATGTTATCTTTGTGAACAACCCCTGATTGATTAACAGTGAACCCCAAAATATCAGTAATGTTTATCTTTGTGAACAACCCCTGATTTATTAACAGTGAACCCCAAAATATAAGTAATGTTATCTTTGTGAACAACCCCTGATTTATTAACAGTGAACCCCAAAATATAAGTAATGTTATCTTTGTGAACAACCCCTGATTTATTAACAGTGAACCCAAAATATGAGTAATGTTATCTTTGTGAACAACCCCTGATTGATTAACAGTGAACCCCAAAATATCAGTAATGTTTATCTTTGTGAACAACCCCTGATTGATTAACAGTGAACCCCAAAATATAAGTAATGTTTATCTTTGTGAACAACCCCTGATTTATTAACAGTGAACCCCAAAATATAAGTAATGTTTATCTTTGTGAAGAACCCCTGATTTATTAACAGTGAACCCCAAAATATAAGTAGGCCCCCTAATGTTTATCTTTGTGAAGAACCCCTGATTTATTAACCGTGAACCCCAAAATATAAGTAATGTTTATCTTTGTGAAGAACCCCTGATTTATTAACAGTGAACCCCAAAATATAAGTAATGTTTATCTTTGTGGAGAGGGGGGCGGGATTTAGCTCAGTTTGTTGAATGCTCGCTTGAGGTGTTTGCATCACAGAATCGAACCACCTCGGTGGATTCATTCAATTGATTGGGGTTTTTCACATTCCAACCAGTGCACCACAACTGGTCAAAGGCCGTGGTTTGTGCTTTCCTGTCTGTGGGAAAGTGGATATAAAAAAAATGCCTTGCTACATTAGGAAAAGTTTAGCAGGTTTCCTCTGATGACTACATGTCATAATTAACAAATGTTTGACATCCAATAGCCGATGATTGTTTAATCAATGTGTTCTAGTGGTGTCGTTAAACAATACAAACGTCTCTCCTTTGTGAACAGACCCATAACTTAATAAGACTAAACCCCAAAATGTAAGTAATGTTTGAACAAAGCTGAAATGCATTCAGCCAATCCGAGTAGAAAAACATTTTCTAGTTTCTGCACTTCACATCAAACTAAATGGCCACAGTGGGAATCGATTAAATCTATTTGAATGCTGGCATCACTCGCTTTCACTGAATGCAGGACAAATGTTTGTTATTTTGGTAAGCACCATACAGTGAACATATCAACAAGTTGACGTTAAACTAATGTTTGTTAATCTGCAGGATACACTGGGCACCTGGCAGAAGTGTGTTAGCGAGTGTAATCGAGCCATCAAGGAGGGAAAGAGTGTCGTGGTCGACAACACAAACCCAGACAAAGAGTCAAGACAGAGGTAATGTGATATTCTACTTTGCTGATTCATATGCAGAATATAATGTGAGTCGGTAGAATTCGTAGTTGATCACATTTTTATTCGTTTCTGTTTCAGTGTGTTTAAAGGCATCTTTTTGATAAAGGTAGTTATATTTTAATGATGAATTTATGTTTTTGAACTTCTTTATTGTCCCCTGTCTGTGTTTGCTTTGAATCCTTCAGTGGATGGTTTTTGTATTTGGTAAAGTATGCACTACATTGCAGTGCACACTACAACCTAACCTGTGATGCCAGAGCAAACAAAGTCAAGGTCATTTATGACTTCACGATGTGTGAAGTGTCTCTAATTGTAGAGGTCTCCCCATTACTGGGGCAAGCAGACAGCAGTCGTCCAAACAGTATTAATGATTATTCTAAGAAGCTTATTTTATGCTTGCTACATCATATGTTGGGGTTACTTATGAATTCTTGTCATGGGTTAGGTTTACTTATGGGTGATTAACTTGCATTAACTATAGATTGTTTGACTATATTTTAGGTATGTTACTTGTGCAGTGAAATCTGGAGTGCCCTGTCGGTGTTTTGTTTTCAATATGTCTAAAGATCACATCCGACACAATGAGAGGGTAAGATTTCCACATATTACTACTGTTAATGTTACACAATAGAAAGAAAGAAAGAAATGTTTTATTTAACGACACAGTCAACACATTTTATTTACGGTTATATGGCGTCAGACATATGGTTAAGGACCACACAGAGCTTGAGAGGAAACCCGCTGTCGCCACTACATGGGCTACTCTTTCCGATTAGCAGCAAGGGATCTTTTATTTGCGCTTCCCACAGGCAGGATAGCACAAACCATGGCCTTTTATGAACCAGTTATGGAGTCGGTATCTGGATTAAAAATCCCATGCCTCGACTGGGATATGAACCCAATACCTACCAGCCTGTAGACCGATAGCCTAACCACGACGCCACCGAGGCTGATTGTTACACAATAGTTATTATATCTCCTAGATTGAATTATCAATCTTGGCAAATCTAGATTACTTCAATGTCAGGGAAATAAATGCTGACCTTAGATAAGTATAAAGTCCACTACTAAAAAAATTCTCCACAAACTACTGAATTATTAAGCCTTAATTGCCTTAAATCAACTTGGTAATTATGACATGTAGTCTTAGAGAGGAAACCTGCTTATTTTTCCATTTTTATATGCACCATCCCACAGACAGGATAGTACATACCATGGCCTTTGATATACCAGGCGTGGTGCACTGGCTGGAATGAGAAATAGCCCAGTTAATAAATGAGGCCCAATGGCAAGCATCGATCGTAGACAGACCATGCATCAGGCAAGTGCTTCACCACTGGGCTACGACCTGCTCTACATTGTATAGTACTTCAAAATGCATTTTATGTCAAACAGCAAGTTTGTACTTCAGGAATTAGGGTAATTGGTTTTAATGTTAGATTATCTCTCCATTTAGTTTAAACAATATTTTATTCCATTTACCGGTGGAATTGGTCGACAGGCTACAAGCCTATATTAGGACCTTTCCCTACATTTGTTTTACAAACAAACTGTGACAAGATGACAAAGTACAAGTAATAACTAACAATAATAAAACATAATAGTAGATGATTGACATAAAAGAGCTGCAGAAAGGAAAGCTACGTACTCTCCATTTGTAGTCCACATCGTCTTAGTAGCCTGTACTTATCTTCTGTTTGAGTTACAAATGGTCTTTTTGACCTGTTTAATGATGATAGTTAATTAAAGAGCAATTTATTGTCTTTGCTTTCAGTTCCGCGAGATAACGGACAAGACGCACAAACCAGTGAACGATATGATAATAAACTCATTCAAGTAAGATTCTACAT
Organism: Gigantopelta aegis; assembly: GCF_016097555.1. Lineage (NCBI taxonomy): Eukaryota > Metazoa > Mollusca > Gastropoda > Neomphalida > Peltospiridae > Gigantopelta > Gigantopelta aegis. The sequence goes on along the minus strand of NC_054712.1, from coordinate 45,532,612 downwards.
CTGAGTCTTGTACATATCATTACACATTTTTAAACACTTATTTTCACACCTCAAAAGATTTCGTATCCAGCACCTTTTTTTTTAACTAGTCTTGTCAATCAGCAGAAGTGTACTGATTACTTTCTTGCTCCATACTTAAATAACACAAGAAGTTCAGTCGACCTTAGATCTTTTAAAAGAAGATCCATAAAAACCACACGATCATTCATAGATGGCAAATAAATACCTTTCTTTAAAGAGCCTTAACCTTCTAATATTTTGTTTGGCTAACTGAAGCCTGAATTTGGCTGCAGATTTTAGGACAGTTTGTCAAATTGCTAATAATTAAACCCTACACGTTCTGTCAAGTGTCTTGCATGGCAATATGTGATCAGGTTGGGGTTTTGTTGGCTGTTGTTTTCTTTGAAAAATGTGCTATTTTAGCAAGAATTATTGCCATATTTTGGAACTTGCAAATAACTAGAAATCATTGCTTTTTGTTGCTGCAGATCGAAGTTTACGGAACCCAAGATGGAAGAAGGATTTAAGGAAGTTGTAAAAATTAACTTTGTTCCCAAGTTTGAGTCATCTGTCCACGAAAAGCTATACAGACAATTCTTACTGGAGAAATAAAGAGAACACACACATGGCATCTATGCACCACAAGAACAACACAAGGATTAATTAATAAGAGATAGACACTATATCCATGGAAACTGCTGACATTAAATAAACTCTTTTCTATGGAAACTGATTAGACGGAGTACACACTGTTTCTGTGGAAACTAAATATACTGGTTCTATGGAAACTGCTAAGATCAAGTAGAGACTGTTTCCGTACAAACCGCAGACTAAATAGACTATGAAGCCTGCTAAGAAAGAGTAGACACTGTATCTGTGGAAACTAAGACCGAGTAGACTGTTTCTATGGAAACTGCCAAGACTCAATAAACATGTTTCTATGAAATATTATATACACTGTTTCTGTGAAAACTGCTGAATGCGAATACACACTGTTTCTATGAAAATTGTTGAGTGTACATAATCTTGTTTCCTCCGACATTCTAAAAAGCTGTAATACTTTAAAAACATTTTAATAATCCCAGAACAACATTAACCTTGGGGAGCAGCTTAAATATATATTTCATAGTCATTCATAGTTCTGAAAAAAGTAAGAATGGGGAAAACAATTCTTAAAAAGGCAATTTGAATTTGTCGAAGTGAGCAAGATGTATAGCGGGTTTTGGAGGCATGCTCTCTAGAAAAGTTTGAAATAAAGATGCTCAGAGATGTGATTTCAGTGCAGTTTAGTGACAGAAAACATTTTACAGATAAACGTATTTTGTAGATTTCTATTTTGACCATGGTAACTGTACAGCAGTAGTTTACAACAAATATTTGACACACACCACTAATTACGATTTTTGTTTATAAGATCTTTTTTATTTGATTATGCCAGAATATTTTAATGTATTCTTTGAATTATCATTTTAGAATAGTTGTGGTCTGTAATGTCATAAACGTATGAAACGAAGGGGTGGAGCCTGCAAATCTCTGAATATAGGCAAAAACTATTCGGGCAAAATGAACTGGCCTGAAATGTTTTCAATGTGTATTTTCATCATTCCACTCGCAATATTAATTGTAATCTATATAAAAATGCATAGTGATTCATTTGCAACCACATATAGCTGTTTGCTAGTAATGCTAATGAATAAAGGTTGTCAATGCTATCCAGATTCAGGCATTTTCGTTTAATTTGTGCAGAAATCAGCTTGCCTCCGTACGGAATTGGGAGCCCATACACCTAAGTATGTTTATTGCAAAAATTGGCAGGCAAATATATATATCTGTTGTAGAGTAAAGTACTGTTATAACAAACTGGAAGGGACCATGATAGTTAGTTCGTTGTATCAGTAAGTTGTACACATTTGCATAAGTTGGTTATTAATGTATAGGGAGATGAAATGGGACTTTATGATCAGTTCGTTCTATGCAGGAGTTCGTTCTAAGCATGTTTGTTATACGGCCATTATTTTTTTATTTTTAGGTTTATGAACAAGAACTTGTGTTCGCAAAGGTAGGAGGAAGGGAAAAAACCCCAAAAAACAAACCTGTTTCGGGTGTATCAGTAGGGGTATTTTTTTTTTAGTATGGCTACTTTGATAGATGTGGATTCTTTGTAACAAAATAAGATTGACAAGGCATCTCTGTGCACAACTGCGCGGTGCATAGAAATCTTGAGTGAAATAGCGAATCGGAACGAAAGAGAGCGACCGAAGACGAATTAACAATTCGTATTTACAACGGTATATTTATTGACGAAATAAGTGTTATTTCTCACTGTTACCTTACGAAATGCGCCACAATAGACTAGAATGGTAACTTCTTTTTTTTTAGAGCTATTTGTGGAAGTCGGCATCAAAAAAAGAAGAAAAAAAAAGGGTGAAAAATACAACTTTAATTTTGTTTTTTTTTGAGCAAAATTTACGTCGGCGGGTTCGTAAACCGAATAATAAAAAATACTGGCGTAAGTGTACTTTACTATATAATTAAGTCACTATATATTTTCTTACGAGCTTTCAAAAAGGTTTAGTGAAGTTTTACTAGGTAAGACTAAATCTTTTATGAACAGTTTTGACAGAATTTTGTAGATGGGTTTGACTGTAAATGCAGGCTGTTCAGTGATCCCATTTTTACTACTGTTTCCTACTTTTTGTTCCTTGTCCTATTTTGGTGTTTCAGTGGACGTTGAATTGACGTGTGACGTCATGCTGCACGGTCCCAGATCCAAGCATCCCTTTGACTCGCCATCTGTAATTTTCACTGAGGCATGGCATGACGAAATTGCATCAAACAATTCACTAATGGTGTTTTTCTGACTTCTGATGGCTGCACACAGTGGCAATGATTTGCGACTGAATGTCTGGCCTTTTATGGTGTACACTGGACAGCATATCTCCCGAATATTCCATGTTTCTTGCACAAAACATGCAATCGCTGCAAGAACTGCTTGGTTGCATTTCTTTGAGCAGTTTCATGCACAATTTCTCTGGTTTACATCCATTAATCCATTCACAAATTTATTACTCCAAACAAACCATGTCACAATAACTTTTGCCTTTAAGTATATATCTCCCAGTTTGTGAAACCAGACAATCTCAACATATTAAATGTACACCCTGAAAGTCATTGTGAGATGTTCTCGGTAATACCACTTTTTCGATTTGACACATTCGTTTCCTCAGTATGAGCTTTAATGTTGCTATGTACTGTTTCAGTCCTACTTTTCTATATTTTCATTCCTACTTTTGTCCTACTTTTTCTTAAGGGTGTGCTGGACAGCCTGTAGGTAATACTAAACCAAATAACTTCTGGCTGGGTCAAAGTTCAAAGTGCACCCAACTTTTGATAGAGAAGTGAACACCACAAGTCCTGTGATTGGTGATAAATGTGAGTGTTGGTTGTCAAAAATAATAGTTTCATCTGGTTAAAAAAAAAAATACAATTTTATATCTAGTACTACTGTGTCAAGTAGACTTGTGCTTGAAACATTTATGGGGTACCTGTAAAAAAAAGTACTAACATTTTTTTCCCGATTCACTTTAAGTGTGAGGGGTGGTAGTATTTATATCTGTGGTGTTTATGTCAATTGTTACGCTGCAAGTAGGAGTTTTAGCCACATATGTTACTATTGTCGTCTATGGGATTTGATTTGGTAGTACACACCCTGTAAATGTTTTATAGCTTTGTTGATCATGCATTGGATTTGGAGTCTGATTATGTTGACACGTTTGACAACATGTATAAATCTTTTATAGATAGGACTGACTGCAAATACTATTACAGCAGAAACGAATAAACAGCAGCTGTTTCAAGCAAATTAATCAACTGCTTTAGGTTCTTTGTTTGATTGCAATAAAAGAATATACAGCAGTCACTTTCAGTCGGCTTACTGTGGCTGGTAAAACAGTTAAATAGCGATGCAGATATATTGTAAGCATTTATGCCGAGAGGAAGCAGGTGTAACTGAAGTAAAAATATCGAATGTAGGGGAATATTTTGCACGATTTTTCCAGGGAGAAGGTGCAACACTAGAAAAGTGCACGTACAGTATTCCAGGGTAGTTAATAAGCACTATGTCACGGCTCTGTTTCTCGACCATATATTATATTTCATTTATAAGCTAAAACAGACATTTCCATCAAATTTGAAGTTTTGGAGAAGGTGATGCGACCCTTCCTTAGATCTGCACCTAAACGTGACACTTCGTCTAGTGCTCTGATATCCAGTTACTCTCACAGGAATCGTGACTTTTTTCAGCTCAAGCTAGTAATGCAGCTAGAAAAATCTGCATTGTGGTGTCTGGCGTGGTTGTTGTGTGCAATGACCTCTGTCTCTACGTTCCCGGTCCAAGACGATTACGAACGCCTCCTTTCGTCCATTCTATCAAACTATTCCGTGATTACCCCAGCCTTCACCTCTTCTTACGGCGACAACAAGATCTTCATCAAATGTTTTCCCGTCGCCGTTCTGGGCATCGACGACGTCAAACAGATCCTGTCCGTCCAGCTGTTTTTCCAAGAAACTTGGATCGACTCCCGCCTCTCATGGGACCCCGACGAATTTGGAGGAATCGCCGACATCCAGCTTCCGGTCGATCGGGTATGGCTACCGAAGATTTTGATCACGAACTCTGCTGGCGACACGACCATGGACACGTCCATTCCTGTTCACATCTTGTCCTCGGGGTTCGTTTCGCGAGGTGTGTACGGCGTGTCCAGCACCACGTGCTCGCTGCAGATGTCCAGATACCCGTTCGACACCCAGAGGTGTAAGATGTCCATCTCGGGCACGCTCGGCTCCGACTACAAGTACCACATGACCTCCACCGAGTTCACTCTGGGCAACTACTTCAAGATCAGAAGCGAGTGGTCTCTGGAACAAGTGGAGCGTTACGTCACCAACGTTCCTCTTAACAACAACAACAATAACAGTAACGACAGCAGCAGCACGTCCACAGGCTACTACCACAACGTGGCTGAGTACGTGTTCGTGTTGAGACGGAAGGGTTGCTTCTACATTGTGACAACCATCTTTCCCATGTTCCTCCTGTCTTTGCTGACCCCGCTCGCGTTCATCATCCCCCAAAACTCGGACGCGAAGTTCGGCTACGTGATCTGCATCATGGTGTCGTACGCGGTGTTTCTCGAGTTCATCACCAAGTCGATGCCGAGGACGTCGTCGTCCGTCTCCAACCTCGAGCTGTACCTCAGTCTGACGCTGTGCCACTGTGTCTTCGCCATAGTGACGCTCGTGTTTCTGGTGAACCACCGCGTCACGCATCACACGGAGAGGACTCTGACGAGCGTCCATACCGTCACAATGCGTAAGGAGGAAGACTCCTGCGACAAGTTCGCCTTCAGGACTCTTTCAGAATTGTATTTCAGACTGAAGAGATCAGCGAGATGTTGGAATTATGTCGCTCTTGTCGTTTTTATCCTCTCTTCACTGTTGGCACCTTCTGTGTTTTTGATATAACACAATATACGGACCTTAAATAAATAGATGTACTGTTACGAGCTATGCAGTGCAATAAAACGATGTATCTCTAGAATTATAGTTCGAGTTGTGCAATACAAATAACCTTATGGTCACTGAACACGTTACAGCCAGGTACGTTACTATAAAGGTTTATATAACGTTACTATCGATGAGTGAGTATCAAAATTAATAGAAATAATAACAATATAATCATAGTTTCAAATGGAATTTATATGTTCATATCTCATGGTTTGTTATTGTTTATTCAATTGCTGTTTAGATTTAATGGCTTTGTCTTGCCGTTATAAATGTGTCGCTTAATAGTAACTCCACACTGGTAATAGCGTATATGTTCCATTGTGCCGACGTATCCGTTTCAGCAGTATTAGTTATTCAACTTCAAACGTAATATTTCTATTAAAACTACATATTATTTGTATAGTCATTCTGTTATAAAGCCACCACGTTCTCTCCAGTATCCATGCAAAGTGGAACTATTTTGAGACGGGACGTAGACAGTGGCAGTGTGAAATAACGGAGAGATGAGGGCATACTCACGAATTGCAGTCCAGAGCCCGGTGACATAAAACACTCTTAACACTTACGTCAGACGTACACCATACATAATGTGTGGCGTACGTCTAACGTAAGTGTTACGAGTGCTTCGTGTTACCGAGCTCAGAACATTAACAAAAGAAAGGCAACTACCTAAGATGACCGCCTTCTGTTCAAGTGGGTGATTGTTAAAATAGTTTGTGTTGTTTAACGACACCACCATTATCGGCTATTGCATGTCAAATTTATGGTCATTTTGACATTATCATAGAGAGGAAACCCGTTGCATTTTCCCATTAGTAGCAAGGGATCTTTTATATGCACCATCCCACAGACAGGATAGCACATATCACGGCCTTTGATATACCAGTCATGGTGCACTGTCTGGAACGAGAAATAGCCCAATGGGCCCACCGATGGGGATCGATCCTAGACCTGGCGCGCTGGATCAGGCGTGCGCTTTACCACTGGACTACGTCCCGCCCCAAGTGAGTGATTGAGAATGGGAGATTAATCAAATAGCATGTCTCCTTCATCTAAGATGACTACGATGTAGACACGGTGTTTCTGGGAACACTTGCTTGTACAATTAACCTTGTTCAGGTGACAATGGGGAAAAAATCACAATTTGTGATACTTCTGTTATTGCGAAAACTGAGAGAGAGTGAGAGAGAGTGAGAGTGAGAGTGAGAGTGAGAGAGAGAGAGAGAGAGAGAGAGAGAGAGAGAGAGAGAGAGAGAGAGAGAGAGAGAGAGAGAGAGAGAGAGAGTGAGAGTGAGAGGAGTGAGTGGAGTGTGAGTCTCATTCCTGTAGTTTGTGGCTGCCTACTGCAACAATAGATGGTGTGTTTGTAGGATTCTGAAAGTGATTCTAGAGGACTGGGATAGGGGCTGATGATCAGATACGTTACTTTATATTTACTTTCAAAGCCAGGGTCCAAAATCCGTTCTATAATTTAAAGGGACATACCCTAGTTTCAACCCTTGAAAATTAACGCGAATTTTAGTTAATCTACAAACCTGTAACACACTTGGATAAAGTTACAGTTGAGTGAAACATGAGACAATGACTTTGAAATGATGAATTACCCTCTAAAACTCGACTAAAACTCCGTAACTGTTACTTCTCAGACGCACGTGCGTTTTTAAAAATATGAGAAATGCATTTTGTGATATTAAAAGCACCAGGATGACCAAAAACACTTCGAATGTACGGAAAATGATCATATAAACCATAAAATCTAAGTAAAGTATGATTTCAGTTATCAAAAACGTCTCTAATAGTAAAAAATATGCCTTAGTGTTTAAAAACTAGGGTATGTCCCTTTAAAGGTCCTTGACAAGTGAACGGGATAAGTTTGCATTTTTTTGTATATTCTGAAATATATATTGTTTGACCAAATATATGTGTGTGTGGGGTGGTGGTGGTGGTGCTTGGGCGCCTCCTGAATGCGCGCCTGATTAAATAATCCAGCACATGCAGGCTGGAATGTGTATTTAAGTAATATCAAACAATATTCTAATATTAAACAATAGTGTAACGACAACCTATTTTAAGCAACAGTCAATTACTGGATGCTCCTGGTAGTGAAATATTTAAAATTCATGTCACTTGAAATTATGAAATAGTTAAAGACTTGCTCGTATCATTGCTAACATCCAGACTACAGATTACCGAAGCTAACTTAGCGCTACGATATCGTAAAACGGTCACTACGACACTCGCCATAGCCTGCGAAGGTTTTACGATATCGTAGCCCTAAGATAGACTTCAAAATATGGGTACTGTATGTCAGAAATAGGAAGTGGTCAGTATGCATTTATTGACTTTCCGTCGTTAGACCCATTGGGCTATTCCTCGTTTCAGCCAGTGCTCCACAACTGGTGTAACAAAGGTCATGATATGTACTATCCTGTCTGTAGGATGGTGCATATAAAAGATTCCTTCCTGCTGATCGAAAAGAGTAGCCCATGAAGTGGCGACAGCGGCTTTCCTCTCTCTATATCTGTGTAGTCCTTAACTATGTCTGACGCCATATAACCATAAATAAAATGTGTTGAGTGCGTCTTTAAATAAAACATTTTTTCTTTCATTTTATTGATTTGACTAATTGCACAAGACATTTATTTTAACTAAATTAGTGCTTCTGGTAAATGTATGTGTCAACATTTGCAGCCCCTTACATTATTTAGAAAAGGGAGCTTGTAACGTATCTTGTGTTTCATCAATACAGTGCCAGTATTTCATATGTAGATAAGTTTGTATCTTCAACCGTTGAGAAGCAAAACTCCGGCATGTTTTCCCTGAAATAATTGGCTTTAATATAATAATAGCATTGTTGGAAGCTTAATTAAAATTTATTTTTCACCAGTATTTGAATGTTGGGTGTGCTGATTTAGTGAAGGTGGATTAAAGCAGGGGTTGTGACCACTAGGGAATCCACGAGTCCAAAATATTGGGGTACTCGAGGGTCAAACTCGACCCGTACCCAATAAAGATGATAATGAGACTAAGGAATAAAGTAAAATAGCATTATGCATCTTAATTCTAGCACTGAATATGGATGCCAAATCATGCCATTGTATTGCATTCCACACGTTCAACTTTTGTCTTCCCTCCATGTCTCATAGCATATGGCAAAGTGACGCAAAAATGTAATTAAATGAAAGTGCTCTTCCTTGCACGGGTACTCAAGTCCTGTGAACGGATTTGAGTATGTGTGATAGTAAGGAATGTTTGTATTTTATAATGTAACCGACGACAAGCATATGGCAAAGTGACGCAAAAATGTAATTAAATTAGAGCGCTCTTCCTTGCACACAGGACTCGAGTCTTGCTAAACTCGCGCCTAGTGACCACATTGCAAGTGCAACTCATATTGTAATTAATGCTTTTATAAGTTGAAGAAATATTTCCACGCCGTAACACGTGATTTAATGATCTTATTCATTCATTTAATCTTATTTTCATGATTATATCCATTTAAGGTTCAAGCATGATGTCCTGGACTATCTGGGTTGTCTGTCTAGGACAGTGGGTTAGTGGTTAGTGAGGGAGAAGTCGATGTAGTGGCCTTACACCTACACACTGAGTCGTTAAAACTCACTTTGGGTGGGAACCGGTGTCACATATAATTTGCATTCCCCTGGATTTGCACTCCCCAGTCAACATTTTACATAGAATAAGCACTCCACTTTACATATTATACGCCTCGGTGGCGTCGTGGTAGGCCATCGGTCTACAGGCTGGTAGGTACTGGGTTCGGATCCCAGTCGAGGCATGGGATTTTTAATCCAGATACCGACTCCAAACCCTGGGTGAGTGCTCCGCAAGGCTCAATGGGTAGGTGTAAAGCACTTGCGCCGACCAGTGATCCATAACTGGTTCAACAAAGGCCATGGTTTGTGCTATCCTGCCTGTGGGAAGCGCAAATAAAAGATGCCTTGCTGCTAATCGGAAGAGTAGCCCATGTAGTGGCGACAGCGGGTTTCCTCTCAAAATCTGTGTGGTCCTTAACCATATGTCTGACGCCATATAACCGTAAAAATAAAATGTGTTGAGTGCGTCGTTAAATAAAACATTTTTTTTTTTTTTTTTCCAGTCTATATTATATGTATAATATTCACTCCCTCTGAATAATATGAACTTCCCCCAGTCTTACATTATACGTAGTCTATAATAAAAATGTTATCCACTCACATAATTATATTTTTCGAATGTTTTTCATGTTTGTATGGCCAGTACATTTTATAAAAGGTTAATGATCTTACACAGCTAAATATTTCAAACATTTTTTTTGTATTGTGTCGAGACGGTGTTGACTGTAATGAAACTAATAAAATCTCCAGACTTTTATCTCGTTGGTTTCCGTACCCATAATGACTAATATACTTGATGTTTAGCATCTATATTTTAGAATAACTGATATATATATACGTAGGTATAGTCGCGTTTAGATTCTGAACTTACCAGTTTCACTGCGTTGACAGTGGTTGGTTTGAGAACACGTTTCTTATTGAGAGATGCAGTGCACAACAGTGAGATGTTTTTGTCTGATAGCTGTGGTCCTGTGTTGTTTTAGCGCCACGCTGAGGTATGTACAAGTTTGTTTAGTTCATAGATTATCAAATAGCGGGGACTGAAATAAATTTAACTTTATTTCACTTTGATTGGGCTATTTCTCTTCCCAGCCAGTGCACTACGACTCGTATATCATAGGCCATGGTATGTGCTATCCTGTCTGTAGGATGGTGCATATAAAATATCCCTTGCTACTAATGGACAAATATAGTGGGTTTCCTCTAAGACTATATGTCAAAATTACTAAACGTTTGATATCCAATAGCCGATGGTTAATAAATCAATGCACTCTAGTGGTGTTAAACAAAACAAATTTTAACAAACGTTTTTGCTGTATTAACACTGGTGTAGGCATATTTTTATATTGGGGGGTGGGAGAGGGGCATGAGTCATATTATGTGGCAATAGGAAAATATAGAAAGTGGTGAAGAAAAAAAAAAAGGTGTGCTTGGGGGTGAGGGAGGTTTGTCCCCATGGCCCTCTGTTAGTGTGTATTAATAACGTAAAATGTACATTACAGCAAAATCCAATACCAGGTGACCGACCCAGTGTCTTCGTCTAACTTTATAGTACATGCTATGATTTTGATACTGCTGCTAGGATCGATCCCCGTCGGTGGGCCCATTGGGCTATTTCTCGTTCCAGCCAGTGCACCACGACTGGCATATCAAAGGCCGTCGTATGTGTTATCATGTCTGTAGGAAAGTGCATATAAACGATCCCTTACTACTAATGGAAAAATGTGGCGGGTTTCCTCTCTAAGACTATATGTCAGAATTACCAAATGTTTCACATCCAATAGCAGATGATTAATAAACCAATGTGCTCTAGTTGTGTCGTTAAACAAAACAAACTTTTTTATGATGCCGTTTCCTTTGTAAATATATTTTAGAAATAAAATACACCCTGCTGAATCGTGAGGATGTGTGACAATTGAGAACATTTGGAAAAAGTACTATTTTAGCAAGAAACTTATTTTAAAACACAAATATCACAAAATCGGGTAAACTAACTTTTAAACATAAATAAAAGACGAATTTTATAAGAAACTAAGTTTATAAACATAATAAATACAGCACGATCTTGTAAGAAACTAAGTTTTAAACATAATAAATACAACATGATCCTATAAGAAACCAAGCTTATAGACATAACAGAACTTTAGAAGAAACTAAGTTTGAAACATAAATACAACAAAATCTTGTATGAAACTAAGTTTTAAACACCAATAGAACAAAATTGTGTAAGAAAATAAGTTCAAGACATAAATACCACACAACCTTATAGGAAAGTAAGTATTAAATAGAGATATCACAAAATATTGTAAGAAACTAAGTGTTGTATATAAATACCACACAATCTTACAAGAAACTAAGTTTTAAACATAAATACAACATAATATTGTAAGAAACTATGTTTTATAAATAAAAATCTTGTAAGAAACTAAGTTTTAAACATAAATACAACATAATATTGTAAGAAACTATGTTTTATAAATAAAAATCTTGTAAGAAACTAAGTTTTATACATAACAATCTTGTAAGAAACTAAGTTTTATATATACATCACGAAAGAAGCTAAGTTTTAAACATAAATACTACACAATCTTGTAAGAAACTAAGTTTTATAAAATTAATAAAGTCTTATAAGAAACCGAGTTTTAAACATAAATACAACACAATCTTGTAAGAAACTAAGTTTTATATAAAAAAAAGTTATTGCCCCAGATCAATGTGACAATGTCAATGATGGGGTGCCTTGAATCATTGACTTACAATGTGTTTGTAACATACATATCCATACATTATACGCAATGTATACATACATAAACTGATTTTCAGATATACACATACATTTTTAGTGATTTAAATGTACCAAATTATCTTGTTATTTGTGCCGCAGTAAGTTTTGACCTGAGGAGAAAAGAAAGAAAGAAAGAAATAAGAATAAATAAATGAATAAATGAAAAAGTGGAATTTGTTTTCTTTGGTTTTATGTTTTTGTTTTGTTTGTTTGATGGAGTAGAAATACTGATAAGAAAAATGACTACAGTTAGCAGACAGACATTTTACTGAGTTTGTGTATCTTGTTTTCCTTTTTTTTCCAATAAAAAAGGTCAAGCCACTTGTCCCAGCAGTCATTAAATTGTTCATACTCGCAATTTTTAAAATAAATGTATTTCTCTATTTCAAATTTCCTTTTTAAAATAGCTTTTATAGCATTAACACATAAATTACTTTTAAACATTTTCATTGTGTAAATATAATATTTAATATTAATTGTTAACCAGTTTACAGTTTTAACCAAATCAGTATCTATCATCCAAAGATAACTACATTTTTATTAAGTGTAGTGTGAACTCCTATTTTGTCAAATATCCAATTTTCTACAGCTATCCAAAGCTGTCGTACTTTGGCACAGTCATAAAACAAATGTTACGTTTTTATTAAGTGAAGTGTGAACTCCTATTTTGTCAAATATCCCATTTTCTACAGCTATCCAAAGCTATCGTACTTTGGCACAGTCATAAAACAAATGTTACGTTTTTATTAAGTGAAGTGTGAACTCCTATTTTGTCAAATATCCCATTTTCTACAGCTATCCAAAGCTATCGTACTTTGGCACAGTCATAAAACAAATGTTACGTTTTTATTAAGTGAAGTTTGAACTCCTATTTTGTCAAATATTCCATTTTCTACAGCTATCCAAAGCTGTCGTACTTTGGCACAGTCATAAAACAAATGTTACGTTTTTATTAAGTGAAGTGTGAACTCCTATTTTGTCAAATATCCCATTTTCTACAGCTATCCAAAGCTATCGTACTTTGGCACAGTCATAAAACAAATGTTACGTTTTTATTAAGTGAAGTGTGAACTCCTATTTTGTCAAATATCCCATTTTCTACAGCTAACCAAAGCTATCGTACTTTGGCACAGTCATAAAACAAATGTTACGTTTTTATTAAGTGAAGTTTGAACTCCTATTTTGTCAAATATTCCATTTTCTACAGCTATCCAAAGCTGTCGTACTTTGGCACAGTCATAAAACAGATGTTGCAAAGTTTCACGCAAGTTATTACAAACAATACATTTATCTGAATCTACGTAGTTTATCATATGTTAAAAGTATTTGTACCAATAATTCTGTGTAACTGTCTGTACTAAAACCATATCAAAGTGGTGTCTTTTAAACATGTAAAAGGTAAAACATAATATTTTTCCCATGTAAAGCGGTCAAATGTTAGACCCTTGTTTGCATATTTTGTTTGTGCCGTTTGAAGTGTAATTTATTGTTCAAAATGTTGTATATAACCTTACTTACCGTGTTTGTATTTAACAAGAGTTTTAATTTAAACTGTAGAACTGGTCTTTTAACAGCAATAAATGAATTATTTATAATATTTAATGTTTTTAAAAAGATTTTACAACATTCATTAGCGATGCATAATATAAAAAAATTGTTTTATGTTATATCTTTGGGTGAAAGTTTCAAATTCAAAAAGGTTTCCTTGTTCATCAAGTAAGTCGTTAATACAAATAATTCCTTTGTTAATAAAACTCCTATATAAAAATGGTTTATTATTTTTTAATATCTTCGTATTATACCAAATATTCAGTCCCTGGATATCTTCTGTGTTTTGTAACGTTTGGTTTTGTTGAACTAGTACCCAGCTGTATAAGGCATCTCTCCAAAACACATTTGTTATATATTCTTTTTTCATTGCAATAAAATAATCTCCATAATTAGTGAGATCTTTAGGGTTTAAACCAGTAGTGGATTCAAGTTTTATAAACATTAATATAGCCTTATAATAAACCAAGTTTTAAACATAAACAAAACATGATTTTGCAAGAAACCAAGTTTTAAACATAAATACTACACAATCTTGTAAGAAACTAAGTTTTATAAAATTAATATAGTCTTATAAGAAACCAAGTTGTAAACATAAATACAACACAATCTTGTAAGAAACCAAGTTGTAAACATAAATACAACACAATCTTGTAAGAAACCAAGTTGTAAACATAAATACAACACAATCTTATAAGAAACCAAGTTGTAAACATAAATACAACACAATCTTGTAAGAAACCAAGTTTTAAACATAAATACTACACAATCTTGTAAGAAATTAAATTTTATAAAAATTAATATAATCTTATAAGAAACCACGTTTAAAACATTTTTAAAAAATCCCTACACAATCGTGAAAGAAACTAAGTTTTCTAAAAATTAATGTAGCCTTACAAGTAACCAAGTTTTAAGCATAAATAAAACATAATCTTCCAAGAAACTAAGTTTCAAACATAAATACTACACAATCTTGTAAGAAACTAAGTTTTATAAAATTAATATAATCTTATAAGAAACTAAGTTTTAAACATAAATATAACAAAGTCTTGTAAGAAACTAAGTATTAAATACAAATACTACACAATCTTCAAAGAAACTATCTTTTAAACTTACACATAAATACACCCTCCCCGACCACATCTTATATTGGCCTATCAGCCCACAACACGACCCATAGACCGTGTGGGTGCCCTCCAGTGTGTACAGCCCACAACACGACCCATAGACCGTGTGGGTGTCGTGTGAGTTCCCTCCAGTGTGTACAGCCCAAAACACGACCCATAGACCGTGTGGGTGCCCTCCAGTGTGTACAGCCCACAACACGACCCATAGACCGTGTGGGTGCCCTCCAGTGTGTACAGCCCACAACACGACCCATAGACCGTGTGGGTGCCCTCCAGTGTGTACAGCCCACAAATATAATATGGTTTTTATTCCCCAGTAAAATAGTTTCGCATTAATTAAGTTCTGTCATTAAACTTCGAAGTATTGGATACATGTTTATTATTAAATTGTACTCATTTAGATGGGACCATCGACATTATTTATCTTATTGTCGCACGCCATTCTTTAATATCATTTGGCTTTAACAGGGACGGTAGAGTGGGTGGGGGGATCTACCCACCACTCCAATAATTCCGAATCAAAAGTAGTATTGGTAGTAAATCTTAAGGCATAGATGAATTTTACTTGTAGAATGCAGAAAATTGCGTTTCAGGACATCCAGTTTTTAAACATTTAAGGGGAAGCATACTCCCGAACCCCTTAGAAACTTTGCTTTGAGCTCGATCTTAGTCATCCCCCCACCCCCCCAATGTGTACTTGCTTCTGACGTGTCTTCTGTTTAACTGTTATCTATGTCATACAAAAATATTAAGTCTCCGTTTTATAACCGACGAGTAGTCTGCTATTTCACAGGTTTGTGTTACAAAATATTAAGATAAATTGTCGATAGATACACATTTTGTATGAAGGGCGCTAATAATAACCGTTGATATAACTTTGTGTTTTTCTTTATGTTATGTCTTGCAGCTGTGATGATGGCTTCAGGTATGCCAAATTGATCAGAAATGTCTCATTTGATGATGTCACAATCACCAACAACGTCATATACTCTCTGAGTGATGTCAGAACGAAACTGACATGTGCACTGGAGTGTCAACAGAACCGTTACTGTGTCTCGTTTTCCTACAATGGTGATCGCACGTGCCGTCTGCTTTCTGTCAAGTTTGCGAACAGCGCCAATCATGTCCCTTCGTTAGGATGGCGTTACTACTATCCCGACCCAGGTGACCATATTACAATTGTTTGTTGAATTGCACCACCGACTATAGATGGTAATAATTATGTATCTTAATGCTTGTATGCAATACATTTGAATTAGGAAGAAGCAATGCTTTATTTAAGGACAAACTCAGTATTTTTATTAGGGTCTACAGTTATATAGCGTCGGACATATGGTTAAGGGGGGGTGGGGTGGGGTGGGGGGAGGGCATACAGATGAGAGAGGACTGCAACTGTATAGCGCACGGCAGCACTGTGAGCAAAACCTGTCTGCAGTGTCCGTAAACAAATGAGTGTTTGAATGCACACGTGGATCACACCATTATTGTAGCCAATTAGTGGCAACCCTTTTTTTTCCTTCATTATATTCTGTTAAGAGTCAGAACTGATTTGACGGTTAGGTTATGCAGTTCTCAAGTGTGGGTGTGTGTGTGTGTGTGTGCGTGCCTGTGTGTGTGTGCCTGTGTGTGTGTGTGTGTGAGGCTGTATGTGTGTGTGTGCCTGTGTGTGTGTGAGGCTGTATGTGTGTGTGCCTGTGTGTGTTTGTGTGTGTGTCTGTGTGTGTGCATGCGTGTGTGTGTTTGTGTGTGTGTGCATCTCTCTCTCTCTCTCTCTCTCTCTCTCTCTCTCTCTCTCTCTCTCTCTGTGTGTGTGTGTGTGTGTGTGTGTGTGTGTGTGTGTGTGTGTGGCATAATACGAGTGTAAAACAGGGTTAGTCCCTGCATTCAGAACTGAATGCCATTTCAGGTAGTAAGTTGTCTGTACACTAATGCTAATTATACTGTATTCTTAGAGTTGCTTCCGTTTGTATATCCCTCGCAGAACCGATTTAAACCGGTCAACTGTTCTGCTGTACACCCACGTCTCTAAAAGTCAATGCACAATATTAGATTAGCAAAATTCAGCCAGAGGACTAACCATTGACGAATTCAAATCGTTTGAATTCTTTGTTAATTAATAAAAGTGAATATAAACTATAATACTACAACAACACGTCATAATTAGGAACTATCATGGTGAAAGAACGCTTGTAACCTGAAAGTAAACTGTGAAGTGAAACCTAATCACTTATTTTTTCTAATTTAGTTGCTACATAGGATAAGGTATGAAAGCTCAGCTATGTAAAATCAATAGTGGTGGAATACGTGCGTAGATACTATTTTAAGCAAACGTTTGTTTGTTTTGTTTAACGACACTACTAGAGCACATTGATTTATTAATCATCGGCTATTGGATGTCAAACATTTGGTAATTTTGACATGTAGTCATAGAGAGGAAACCCGCTACTTTTCTCCATTAGTAACAAGGGATCTTTTACATGCCCCATCCCACAGAAAGGATAACACATACTAAGGCCTTTGATGTACCAGTCGTGGTGCACTGGCGTGAATGTGGAATAGCCCAATTATTGGTTTCTCGATGAGGATGATATTATTAATGATGATGATGATAGTAGGAGTAATTAGAACGAGAGAGAGAGAGAGAGAGAGAGAGAGAGAGAGAGAGAGAGAGAGAGAGAGAGAGAGAGAGAGAGAGAAAGAGAGCGATATATATATATATACATACATGTATAAATACATATATATATTAAGCGACAAAAGAAACACGAGGTGCGACATTATCATCAAATATGCCCAATTTTAGACAGATATTTCTCAGATGATATTTTATTACAGAAACATAATCCGATGTGAATACGAACGTGTCTGTGGATGAACTTTATTGTTTCAATTAGCAAACGTTGTTATCCGGCCAGGATTAATTAAAAATCGCTTATGAATGGGTCCGAAAAGTTAGTAATGGGTGTGGCCACCGTTGTTGTTGATCACTGCGGCACATCGTCGTTCCATAGATAGAAACAGGTTCCGTATGAAGGCTCTAGGGATGTTGTCATACTCATAAATGACGGCATCACAAAGTTCCTGCAACGTTACTTGCAGCACATGACGGCGGTGTATCCTACGTTCAATTTTGTCCCAGAGGTGCTCAGTTGGGTTTAAATCAGGACTCAACGCAGGCTAATCGATGGTATAGATGCTATTCTGTGCTATCGTGTGTGAGTCGCGCAGTGCGAGCCCTCGCGTTTTTCTTGCTGGAACATCAACTGACGTCGACCCGCCATGAATGTAACAACTACAGGCTGCAGGACTTCATTGATGTAACATCTCGCTGTAACGCCTCTACCACGACCTGCACCGTTATTTTGGAAGATGACTTGTGGGATACGACGTACCCAACTAATGGCACCCCACAACATGATGGACCACTACATGGTCGATCTGCGACAACGTTTGTTTGCTGATGACGCCTGAGAGGTAGTACTAAACCAAATAACTTCTGGCTGGGTCAAAGTTCGAGGTACACCGAACTTTTGATAGAGAAGTGAACACCACAAGTCCTGTGATTGGTTATAAATGTGAGTGTGTTGGTTGTAAAAAATAATAGTTTGATCTGGGTAAAAAAAAAAGTGCAATTTTATTTCATCTAGTACCAATGTGTCAAGTAGCCTTGTGCTTGAAACATGTATGGGGTACCTGTAAAAAAAAGTACTCGAATTTTGTGCGAAACTAGGGTAGTTATAGACGCTACCCGTTATCTCAGAAACAAGCAGCTTGACCCCCATTTTTTTTCTGATTCACTTTAAGTGTAAGGGGTGGTAGTATTTATATCCGTGGCGTTTATGTCGGTTGATACGTTGCAGGTAGGAGTTTTAGCCACATATGTTACTATTGTCGTCTATGGGATTTGATTTGGTAGTATACACCCTATGAGAAGCCTGTTGATGGTAGATTGGTGTACTCCAAGGTGCTTTGCAACTCTTGGCATGCTCCATCCTGCTTCAACGCACCCCAATGCTCTACTCCTATCATCTGTACTTAGGCGCGGCATTTAAATAAAGTGATTATGTGAGCATTTACACAAATAAATCCAACTGCTCTAGCTTCTATTGGCACCAGGTTACAAGAAAAAAAAAATTCTTTACTGCATGAAAAGCATGCAATGCACGAGTCACGTGTAAAATGTGTTTGAATATGAAACTGTTGCGCTGTTTTTTAACATAACCCAACAAATACTTATTTTGTAGCTATGATTATAATTTCCGCTAAGGACAACATGTACACGATATTTGAAGAGAGAGAGAGAGAGAGAGAGAGAGAGAGAGAGAGAGAGAGAGAGAGAGAGAGAGAGAGAGAGAGAGAGAGAGAGAATCAGAGAGAATCAGAGCGAGCGAGCGAGCGAGCGAGAGAGAGAGACGGGGATCTCGCTGCCGTTACATATCATACTCTTGCCCACAAATAAAACGAAAGAAAGAAATGTTTTATTTAACGACACACTCAACACATATGGTTAAGGACCACACAAATTTGGAGAGGAAACCCGCTGTCACCACTACATGGGCTACTCTTTCCGATTAGCAGCAAGGAATCATTTATTTGCGCTCCCCACAGCCAGGATAACACAAACCATGGCCTTTGTTGAACCAGTTATGGATCACTGGTCGGTGCAAATGGTTTACACCTACACATTGAGCCTTGCGGAGCATTCACTCAGGGTTTGGAGTCGGTATCTGGATTAAAAATCCCATGCCTCGACTGGGATCCGAACCCAGTACCTACCAGCCTGTATACCTATGACCTAACCACGACGCCACCGAGGCCGGTGCCCACAAATAAAGTAAAACGGGATGTTTTTATATGCACGTTCCTATAGACAATACATTACAGTGTGTACAGAATACAAATAGTGATCAGAACTATATTTACAGGTTACTGTCCAGTCGTAGATGGGTATGTGCTGATTGACAGGCTGAACATATGTTTTAAGGCGTCAACGAACAAACAATCTTTTGACAAGGCACGTGACATCTGTAGCCAATCATGTGCCAGACTGATTGTCCTGGACACGGAGGAGAAAAATACAGCTGTCAATAGCTACATTAATGCAACAACAGGTAATGTCCATCTTTGGTGGAAAAAAAAGCAACAATTTGTAATGTTTGGTTTTGACTGGCGGTAGAAAACAAATAGGTGACATTTGTGTTAGATTGAAAGCAAAGAGGAAGCGCTTGCTTTAGACTGACGCAGAAAATAGACCTATAGACCGTCCCACAGCGAACGCTTTTTTTCATAATATGAAATTTACTAACAGTTTTTTTGTTGTTGAGCCGATTGTTGTCTACATTGCACACAAAAATAGTATGTTTTTTGTTATTTCCAAAATACCTTTACTTTTCTTGTTATGTCAAACCAAACTGAAGTTATTTACCAAAAACAGTTTTATAGACTATAAACAGACTATAGATAAGCAAGCTTATACAAGCTTAGATTTGGCAATAAAAAGCGACTATTGACTGGCGGTAGGTAGCAAACATTGACTAGCGTAGAAAGCAAACATTGACTGGCTGTAAAAAGCAAACACTGACTGGCGGTAAAAAGCAAGCACTGACTGGTGGTAAAAAGCACACACTAACTGGCGGTAGGGAAATCCCCTATGGTGCGATGGGTCGCAGGTTCGACTGTTCTCTATGAACATGTGTCTCCAAGCATCTTTTATTTCAATATGTCCCGGGCAGCATGCCCTCGAACCCCCTACAGATCTCGTTCACTCTGGAAGCTCTGTCCATTTGTCTTCATCCGTGTTAAACGTGCCGTTTTTAACATTTTGTGGCACCCCTTTACAAAATTGTGGATCTGTCCCTGAGACGTTTACTACCAGAATGTTTTTAATTTTCTAGTGATCTAAACTATTCTTGTAGCCCAGTGATACAGCGCTGACCTGATACTCGGTCAGTTTAGGATCTATCCTCTTTGGTGGGCCTTATTATACTATTTCTTATTCTAGCCAATGCAATATGACTGGTATATCATAGGCCGTGGTATGTGCTATCCTGTCTGTGGGATGGGGGCATATAAAAGATCCCTGGCTACTAATGGAAAAATATAGTAGGCTTCCTCTCTAATTGTGTCGTTAAACAAAACAAACTTAATTTTTTGTATTTTAGGTCGAGGTCACTACTACATTGGCCTCACAGACATGGTCACCGAGGGAGTGTTCGTGTGGCAGGACGGACACACAGTCGGGTTCACGAAGTGGGGTGGTAAGGAGCCGAACGACGCCGTTGATGGTGAGGACTGCGTGGTGCTGAAACCGTGGACGGCGAGGTGGAACGACGTCTCCTGCATGATGCAGTATAGGTACATCTGTGAAAAACATCCATGGTGAACACGACATTGACATTCGTCGACTCAACGCCCTACATGTGCTGGTTGTTTAAGTTTTATTTTTTAAATGAAGACTACAACAGACTCCAATCCTGACAGCTGAGCACGTGTATCCTGGCAGAACATGAATACACAGTCATCCTGTGTTATTGACAAAGCATTAATGAAGTGTGAAGAGAAAACAGTTCGCCAATACAGAGAAACAATCAAACAAAAACCCAAGTTACGATTTGCTACAGTATTACTGAATCAGGGAAATGTTCTACATACCTGCTTTTTAAAGAGAAAATAGAATTTGAAAGTTACTTTAATATACTTAACAGGAAAAATTATACCACTTTTCTCCGATTTCGTATATCTAATCATGTCTTACCAATTGAAAAGGGCAGGTGGTCTAATGTTCCAAAAGAAGATAGAACATGTACATTATGTAATATAGGTGATATCGGAGATGAGTTTCATTATATTTTTATTTGTGATAAATTTAACAAGGCACGAAAAGGATTACTAAAGCCATACTATGTTATTAGACCAAATGTAATTAAATTTAGAGAACTGTTTAACTGTAAACGTGTCAGCATCCTTAAAAAGCTTTGTGAACTTATTAATATTATAAATAACCACTTTACCTCCTGAAAACCCATTTTATATAGTTTAATCTTACTTATCTGTTTGTTATAAACACTTGTCACTTAACGTATGCGTGTATATGTATATATAAAGTATATATTGTACTCCTCAGATGCCACCGGATGGTGGCTTTGAGTGAAATAAAGTTCTGTTCTGTTCTGTTCTGCTACTCGAATTAAAGAGACTGCTATCCTTTATGCGGAACTGTTTATTAGCAGGAAGGAAGGAAAATGTTTTATTTAACGACGCACTCAACACATGTTATTTACGGTTATATGGCGTCAGACATATAGTTAAGGACAACACAGATATTGAGAGAGGAAACCCGCTGTAGCCAAATCATGGGCCACTTTTAGCAAATAATCGGACAAAATCAGTTAATTTCCACAGGAAGAGTAAAGGCATTGTACTCCATATGAATAGCAGTAAAACTTCATGAATAAATCAAATGTATGAAGCCAAATACAGACAGAAAATACAAATTGTCATTTTACACTTTTTTAAAATTCAGCTTTAACTAAAATAATGTGCAAAGAGTACATAGAAAAATAATGTGAAGTACATCAACGTCATCAGCATTATCATCATCATGCACTACCATCGTGATTGCCACCACCATTCTGTTCAGTGGTATGCGACCATACATTTGGCATTTGACTGCTGGACCGACGTCAGAAAACCGTAAATAAAATGTGCTGAGCGTCGTTAAATAAAACATTTCCTTCCTTCCTTCCTTTCCTGACTGCTGGTAAACCAGTGGTAGAAAACCTGCATTATCTAAACAAAAAGCCATGATGTGTGTTTGTGTTGGATGCTCTCTATTAGGTGCAAAGAAACATGATTCGTTTTTGAAGTGCGAGGAACATTAGGTGACGACGACCTATACATTGGCTATAGTCAAGCCAGCTTCTCAGCTGCAGGACACTATACAAGCTTTGATTTGAGGCTTTCCATTTGATGTTCTACCATCTGTCAACAGTTGGGTACCTCTTAGACAGGTCGGGAACAGCCCTTAATGCCTTTATGTCAGCCATATACTAAAATCAGACAAACGTCTGCTGCTATGTACTGGATTTTATATATGATTAGTATGTCTGTTCTGTGTATTCTGGGGTAATGGGGGTGTTTTTAGTGCAGTAATGTTAATAATAATTGATAGAGTTGCACATAAATTCAGAAATGCATTTCAAGTTAGTTTAATCTAATCATTGTGATGTAAAATGTTTTGTAGCAGTACTGATATTCATTCCAACACTGAATATGATACTAATGGTGACAATTCTAATAATGCACAACTAAACCGTTTGACTTTAACATATAGGATTTGGTTACTGTTCATGTCAGTTACTTTGAATAATTTATGAACAGTATGTTGGCTGAAACATAACACTAACAGTAACATGTCAGATTTTAACTTTTACTTGTATTTAGCGTTATAAATTAGATTGTTCATGAATTTTTACATACTGTTCATATCGAGAACAATATAATTAGTATTTCTATGGCAAATAACCATTGGCCACAACATTGGCTAAATGGGTCCACAAATTGATGAGATTGTTATACTGTGGTGAGATCTGGAACACAATATAGTACTGTGAAAAATTTAGAGGCTTATTAAACTACAGCCTACGGTCTTGGTCATAATAACTGTTCTGCCGTTCAGTATTTGCTATGAAAGAAGGATTCGAGGTAATTTCTCTACAGAAAGTGGCAGTTTTGGTCATAATAACTGTTCTGCCGTTCAGTATTTGCTAAGAAAGAAGGATTCGAGGTAATTTCTCTACAGAAAGTGGCAGTTTTGGTCATAATAACTGTTCTGCCGTTCAGTATTTGCTAAGAAAGAAGGATTCGAGGTAATTTCTCTACAGAAAGTGGCAGTTTTGGTCATAATAACTGTTCTGCCGTTCAGTATTTGCTAAGAAAGAAGGATTCGAGGTAATTTCTCTACAGAAAGTGGCAGTTTTGGTCATAATAACTGTTCTGCCGTTCAGTATTTGCTACGAAAGAAGGATTCGAGGTAATTTCTCTACAGAAAGTGGCAGTTTTGGTCATAATAACTGTTCTGCCGTTCAGTATTTGCTACGAAAGAAGGATTCGAGGTAATTTCTCTACAGAAAGTGGCAGTTTTGGTCATAATAACTGTTCTGCCGTTCAGTATTTGCTAAGAAAGAAGGATTCGAGGTAATTTCTCTACAGAAAGTGGCAGTTTTGGTCATAATAACTGTTCTGCCGTTCAGTATTTGCTAAGAAAGAAGGATTCGAGGTAATTTCTCTACAGAAAGTGGCAGTTTTGGTCATAATAACTGTTCTGCCGTTCAGTATTTGCTACGAAAGAAGGATTCGAGGTAATTTCTCTACAGAAAGTGGCAGTTTTGGTCATAATAACTGTTCTGGCGTTCAGTATTTGCTACGAAAGAAGGATTCGAGGTAATTTCTCTACAGAAAGTGGCAGTTTTGGTCATAATAACTGTTCTGCCGTTCAGTATTTGCTATGAAAGAAGGATTCGAGGTAATTTCTCTACAGAAAGTGGCAGTTTTGGTCATAATAACTGTTCTGCCGTTCAGTATTTGCTACGAAAGAAGGATTCGAGGTAATTTCTCTACAGAAAGTGGCAGTTTTGGTCATAATAACTGTTCTGCCGTTCAGTATTTGCT